>NC_081410.1:346920627-347220627 GCF_030272615.1 Cryptomeria japonica
TAGTGTATATCTAAGTGATGACATTGAGTTACCCTAGGGAATGAAATTTAAATGTAATAGGTTACTTTTGATTGTACAATTAAGAAAATATAATCATGTTAATTTAATGCATGTGTTACTTTAAGCTTTATATGATGATAAAATCTTTAAAAAATATATATTATCTCTAAGTTTTTCTTGATAGATGGTTAGTTTCTCTAGGGTATTCTTGGTGGGCATTACATTTGATATCAGAGCCCATGTTCATACACTGGGTACTCTATATTTAAATGAGCCCATTGTTCGGGTTAGTGTAGCTTAAGTTAAACCTTTGAAGTTGTCTTTTCAACTTTATCATTTCTAGTAGTTTTCCCTAGATTCTATCTTATAGATTTTTGTGTCTTATGTAGACAAGATGCCTCCTAGAGGTAGAGGTCATGGGTGAAGTAATCATATGGGTACTCGACGGAATCCTCATCCTAAGTTTTTTGAAGAGGCTCATCAGGAGGAGGAAGCCTAGGATGAGAACTAGCAGGGCAATGACAAAGTTCCATAGTTGATCAATGTTCTTCAAGAGCTTCTTGCTCATTCGGGACTAAGGCGGGAGGATAATCAGTAGGAATAATCTCATCACTTAGGTCATTAGGATAAATTTTCATATCAGGATAGAGATAGGTCACCTTGGAGGAGGAACATTGGGTTTCCAAATCAGGATGCTATCCTAGCAAGATATATGAGGGATCTTCTTAGGTCTCGACCTCCTATATTTGACAGCTCTAGTAGTGGGACAAAGGCAGAGATGTGGTTGTTAGATTTGGGTAGGTATTTTTCTATGCATCTATATAGTAGTAACACTAATACTAGGTGTGTCATCATGCATCTGTGAGGGTTTACTTCCACTTGGTAGCATTTAGAGGAGCAGAAACTTCATCTAGACATTGCATCAGTTTTATGGGAGATATTTCTAGAGAGATTTCATGCTTTCTTCCTATCGAATCATTCGATACAATGGAAGGTAGATGAGTTCCATGACCTATGATAGTTGGTCATGTTAGTTAAACAGTATGAGCATTAGTTCTTTGAGCTTAAGAATTATGCACGAATAGCAGATGATGAGGTCATGCTTTGTGCAACACTTTATTAGGTGCCTTAATACCTATATTAGTGGTTGAGTTTGGGATTTTGAACCCAAGAATATGGATGTAGTTGTGGGAAGGCCCAACTAGTTGAGGAGAATATATCTATGGCTCTTGGGGGACAGTAAGTGCAATTCCTTGGAGATCATGGATAAAGTGTCAAGATTGTGGGTGTTCAATGACCCATTTCTCTCCATATGATCTTCGCTATGCAGTTGAAGTGATGTATGTGGCAAGGGTTTCAGTTATTCATAGTCACTATGAATGACTTGGATGAGGGAGAGCTTCAAGATGATCCCCTTCTCAATCATCCTATCCTTCAAGAGTTTTCAGATTTTTTTCCCAGTGAGATTTTGGGTATGCTACCTAAGCTTGACATTGATTTTTGGATTGACCTAGTTCCCAGAGTAGAGCTGATTTCTAGACTTCCTTATCGGACGACCACTTAGGAGTTGAGTGAGCTACAGTTTTAGCTAGAGGATTTTTTAGTTAAGGGTTTAATTTGTCCTAGATTTTCCTTAAGGGGAGAACCTATCCTATTTGTTAAGAAGAAGGATGAGTCACTTTTATTGTGTATAGACTATCGGTAGTTGAATAAAGTGATGGTGAAGATATATTATCCTTTGTTGAGGATTGATGACCTATTCGATCAAATAAAAGAAGCCAAGGTATTTTCTAAAATAGACCTTAAGTCAAGGTAACATCAAATTTGGATCCAAGAGGAAAACATTCATAGAATAGTGTTCTGCACTTGCTTTGGGCACTATGAGTTTATGGTGGTCCCATTTGGACTTACTAATGCACCCTCAATTTTCATGAGTCTGATGAATGGGGTATTCAAGACCTACTTTGACATATTTTTCCTTGTGTTCCTGGATTACATATTGAATTATTTGAGGACTATGGAGAAGCATGAGGAGCATTTGAGATAGGTGTTGTAGTGTCTCTAAGATAATCAATTGTATGTTGATCTAGCTAAGTGTGAGTTCTTTCATACTGAGGTGAAGTATCTAGGTCATGTCATAGGGTATTGCTTTTGATCCCTCTATGATTCAGGCAATTATGGATTGGCTAGCACCTACTAATGTGGGTGAGGTTTGTAGTTTCATGGGACTTGTAGGTTACTACTATCGGTTTATCCAAGATATTTTTACAATAGACCATCCCATTACTTCTCTTTAGAGGAAAGGGAAGAAGTTTTCATGGATGGAGTAGTGTGAGGCAACTTTCCAAATTCTTAAGGAGCATTTGACCAGTGCACCTATTTTAGCAATTCCAAATCCAACAAGTGATTTTGTTGTGTGCACTAATGATCTTTGGATGGCTTGGGAGCAGTTCTCATGTAGTATGGATGTGTGATTGCCTATGTCTTACAAACTCAAGGATCACGAGATGAATTATCCCACTCACGACTTGGAGCTAGTATTAGTTGTTCATGTGTTGGTGAGGTGGAGACATTTTCAACTTAGGCATTGATTTGAGTTACATCATGATCATCGAGCTTATAGTATATCTTTATGCAACTGAACTTGATTGCTAAACAACAACAGTGGATGGAGTTCCTTTGTGAGTGTGACTTTGAGGTTAAGTATATTCAAGGGAAGGAGAATATTGTGGTGGATGCATTGATTCATAGGAGACATGAGTTTTCAGTGATGACTCTCAATGTCGATTTGAGGAGCTAGATTCTTAGAGAACTTCCTTCAGAAGCCTGGTACCAGGAGGTGAGAGTGGAGATTGATTCTAGGAGAGTCTTAGAGGGGAAACACATAGGATATTCCTTGGAGTTAGATGGTCTTCTTCACCATTTAGGTCATATTTATGTCCCATCTTTAGAGGGGCTTTGCACTTCAATTTTGATAGAGGCACATCGTGTGCCTTACTCGACACATCTAGGTGTCAAGAAGATACATAGGGACCTTCAACAATTGTACCATTGGACCAGTATGAGGTGAGATATAGTAGATTTTGTGTCTTATTATTTGGAGTGCTATAGAGTGAAGGTCAAACATCAACACCTCGTTAGGTTGTTACCATTGAACCTAATTTTGGAATGGAAATGGGACATCATTTTGATGGACTTTATTGTTGGGTTACCGATCTCTTCTCACATACATGATGCCATCATGGTCACCATTGATAGGTTGACCAAGGTGGCACACTTCTCTTTGATCCAATCTTCTTATACCAACACATTTTCTATGTTTAACTCATCCAGATCATTCTTATATATATATATATATATATATATATATATATATATATATATATATATATATATATATATATATATATATATATATATATATATATATATATATATATATATATATATATATATATATATATATATATATATATATATACTGTCTCTGGGAAGCATAATCTTCAAAGTCAGCCAAGACAAAGATCTAAAAAATAGGTAAACACTAAACATTCAAGTGGTGGGAAGGAATAAAAAGCATACCATACCACAACATACATCAATGGTTAGATCAACACATTACAAATTTTGAAACCAAATCATGACTCACATGCTACACCAAAAAGATACTACACATCCTCTGTTAGCTCCTGGAGACAACTGAGAGGGGGGGTGAATCAGTTGTCAAATAAATTCAAACCAAAAACAACTTAACCAACCTTAATACTTAATACTGGTAAACCAAACTTTATGTCAGTAGATAGTTTATCAGTTAATTGTAGTACTAGTAAAGATTAATGCATGAAACAGAAAGACAATAACATCCACAACACATAACACCAATATTTGTACGTGGAAACCCTGTAAGGGGAAAAACCACAGTGGGAAACCTTACCCACAATCAGATGATACTACTACAAATAGTATGTGTATACAAATGGGGTCTGCACATGCAGAAAGGCCAAGCACCAAGAGCTCACTGCTCAATCACAAATAGGAGTCACACTAACTACAATTGGATGGTTAAATCCAATAATGATGTACTACTTAAAATAGCATCTTCATATGTTGGATTTAGTACCAGTTCAGTTCTGATAGGCCTTTACAAAAACCTTGTTTCACCTTCAAATGATGTCTGCATGTATAGCTATGCTTAATCTTGCATATACCTTCTTACAATTCCTTTTTTTAATCGCATATCAATCTTACAAATAAGATCTTACATATATACCATAACCTAAGACCAATTTTAGTAGGTCGGCTCTAAAAGATATTACAATACAATCAATTACAAGTAAATCAATAACCGATGCAATATCTGATTCAACATGTCGGCTTAATGCATTTACAATAACAACAAAATCATCTCCAAAGCGTGTCGTGCTGATCTGGAATAGATAAGCCTGTTGGTGCTTATTCTGGACCTATTTGCCGGTAACAGCAAATATGCAAACATGAATATACCAATGAACAAATCTCCAAGACAAAGTGTCCAAATGATGTCTTCGACTTAACCAAGTGGTTTTCCATGTCATTCCAAGTTTTGGTGAACAATATATCATGTCGGTGTACCAGATACCGGTGACTGTGCATAAGTCACTTGCTTGCCGGTGAACATTGCCAATTCTCCAAAGTGCTAGAGTTGATAAGTGTTAATAGGTGTTGACATCAATGATAAAACCATATCAACATAACCATAATACCAAAAATATCCCCCTTTGGCATTGATGGCAATACAAGATGGAAAAATCATCAAAGTTCCAAAACAGAAATGCCAAATGCCAAAAACCAACAATCTCCCAAAAGAGATCATAACCAAAAATCAAAATTCAGATACAGAGAGTAATCAATCCCTCCCAAAGTAACAATCTCTCCCCCTGAGAGTAACATGTGTTTTCCTTGTGTTTTTCCATATCAATCTCTCCCCCTTTGACATCAAATACAAAAGCCAAGTTCAAATACAAAATACCAACCAATTCAGTATACCAACTACTCCCCCTGAGAAGTAGCTCTCCTCATCAAAGCTGAAGTAAAAGATTTCTCTGTTAATTATGTCAGTTGATGAAAAACATCAACTGTCTAAGTCTCTACTGGTGGGGGTATGACCCCAAGCTGATCTCTGAGATATTCAAAAGTCTCCTTAGGAAAAGGCTTGGTGAAAATGTCTGCAATCTGCTCTTTAGTATTCACACAAACCAGTTTTACTTCTTTTGCTTCAACATTCTCTTTCAGGAAATTCAGTTTGATAGAAACATGTTTAGTTTTGGAATGTAGTACCGGATTCTTAGATATATCAATTGTTGCAGTGTTGTCACAATAGATAGTTATAGGCTCCTTGCATTTGATCTTTATGTCCTTGAACATTTTCTTAAGGAATAATACCTGTGTATAGTTAGTTGCTGCTGCAACATATTCTCATTCTGTTGTTGATGAAGATGTGCAACTTTGTTTCTTACTCAACCAAGAAATTAATCTGCTTCCAAGAAAAAATGCTCTATCAGTGGTGCTTTTTTTGTCATCCACATCTCCTTCCCAATTTGCATCTGTGTATGCATATAATTCAAAGTTTTCATCTTTAGGATACCATAAGCCAAGATTTGTAGTGCCTTGTAAGTACCGAAAAATCCTTTCTACTGTTGATTCATGATTCTCTCTAGGATTACTCTGAAATATTGAAACAATACATACTACATTCATAATATCAGGTCTTGTTTGTGTCAAATACAGTAGGCCTCCTATCATAGATTTGTATCTAGTTGGATTAACGGGTGTAGATTCATCCCTTAGTGATAATTTGTCATTTGTAGTCATAGGTGTGCTTACCGGTTTAGAGTTATCCATCCCAAAAAAAATTAGTAACTCCTTCAAGTACTTGGATTGACTCAAGAATATACCTTTATCAGTTTGTGAAATCTACAATCCTAAAAAGAATTTTATCTCTCCAATCATAGACATTTCAAATTCTTGTTGCATTTCAATAGAAAAGTCTTTACATAATCCATCTTCTCCTCCAAAGATTATATCATCAACAAAAACTTCTATAACCAAGATGTCATCATTAGTCACTTTATAGTATAAGTTGTTGTCAGTATTACCTTTATAAAAACCAATCTTCAAAAGATATTTATCCAAACTAGCATACCAAGCTCTTGGAGCTTGCTTCAACCCATACAAAGCTTTCCTTAACCTGCAAACCATATCCTTGTTATCTGTCAAAGAAAATCCATCAGGTTGCTCAATGTAAACTTCTTCTTCAAGATCTCCATTCAGAAATGCACATTTAATATCCATTTGATATACTTTGTAGTTCTTGTGTGCTGCAAAAGCAAAGAATAATCTGACTACCTCAATTCTAGCTACCGGTGCAAAGGTTTCATTATAATCAATTCCTTGTTTTTGAGAATATCCCTTACACACTAGTCTTGCTTTATTTTTGATTACCTTACCATCATCGTTAATTTTGTTTCTGAATACCCATTTTGTTCCAATCACATTTTTGTCTTTAGGCCAGGGAACTAATTTCCATGTGTTGTTCTTCTCAATTTGTTCAAGTTCCTCTTCCATAGCTTTAGTCCAGTGTTTATCTTCACATGCCTCATTAATTGATGATGGTTCAATTTGAGAAATAAGACATACCTCTTCATTTGTCAGTCTTCCTCTTGTCATAACTCCTTGATACTTCTTCCCAATTATCTGATTTTCAGAGTGGTTCAATCTTACATACCGGTGTGTCTTTGTTTGTTGTTATTCCTTAGTTACAGTGGAATTTTTCAGATGATGTCGGTGTAAATGGATCTTCATTTTGTACCATTGGGTTCAATGTAGGTTCATTTGTCAGTATCTCTGTTGCCGGTCCAGATTCTATATACTTTGAGGTTCCTCTAAATTGTTCATCAATTTTCACATTTGTACTCTCAACAATTTTCTGCAATCTCTTGTTAAAACATCTATATGCTTTTCTCTTAGATGAATAACCAAGAAATATTCCTTCATCACTTCTAGGATCAAATTTGCCAATATACTCATCTCTTCTAATATAGCATTTACTTCCAAATATTCTGAAATATTTAAGAGTAGGAGTAATACCAAACCATAGTTCGTGAGGGGTCTTACCGGTTTCACCTTTGATGTGAACTTTATTGAATGTATAGACCGCTATGCTTACTACCTCTCTCCAATATACATGTGGTAGATTTGCTTCTGATAACATACTTCTAGCTACATCCAAGATAGTTCTGTTTTTCCTTTCTACATGTTGGTGTAAATAAATATTCATTATGGATATTATTACACTTTACTTAAGTTAACTTAGGATAATGCATCTCTTCATAGTTTGGATTTGAGACACTTAGGGAAGTGTGCACATAGGGATAGAGCTTGTAGGAGAAATCCACCTTTTGTGGTCTTATTTTGCTGTTACACTCCACATTTGGTGGGTCATCCACCTCTTGTGGAATATTATATTATTTCTCCTACCTATGCCTAGTATTTCTTACCTATCCTTGTTTCTCATTGAGCCACATGTCATGATTGTGTGCTCGTACATCCATATGGCCTTGCCTATATAAGAAGGCCTATATTCATTGTATTGGTGAATCCAGTTGATCATTTTGATATTGATGAGAATACAGTTTATTCTTGTCATTCTTTTGTCTCTATTTTTATACTTTTCATTGTGTCCTTGATCTTGGCAAAATCTCACATGGTATCAGAGCCATTGGAGCTTCATTGATTGGTTTTTGGAGACATCGTGGAAGGCTCCTATTTTTGGATCTTAGGGACTGCATTTTTTGGAAGCATCTTAGAGAATTTTCGACTTCACCATTGCGTCCAGGAGGCCCTTTCCATAAAAATCGAGTATAAATTCGACCTATTTTGGCAAAAATCGATTTTTTGGTGTGGAGGAAATTTTCTACCCAATTCGGATGGTACGATACGGAATTTTCGGATTTTTTTCAAAAAAAAAAAAAAAATTTCTGAAAATTATTTTCCAGTTTGAAAAAAAAATTTGAAAATTATTTTTGGGATCCGTACCTTCTGCCCAGTCAGCAGCACCCAGTCAGCGCCTAGTCAGCATTTTCTTTGGAAATTTTTAGACCCCTCTCCATTGAGCAGTTTGGATTTTTGGGTCAACTTTGGAGGCCCATAACTTGCTCAATTTTGCTCCTTTTTGGGTGCAATTTTTTTTTATTTGGGATAATTTTTTCTGCTCTTCATAGTGGTGTAGTTATTTTCTGGTTTTGGTGCATAGGTTTTTCATCATTTTCAGATTCTCTGAACTATACCTGTCCAATCCTCAATTCTGCAACTTCAAAGGCCTCGTTTGAGCTCATACGACCTCCTTTTCAGGTGCCATTTTTTTTTAAAGTGCATTTTTTTCATCTACTTTCATAATCTATGATCAGATTTCAGAGGTTTTAAGTAGAAATTGTACTTTCAGATATTGGTCTTATTTGGCGTATTTGGTACTTGTAAATTGCTTGGATCTTAGTTTAGATCTCTTGCATTATTAGTTTGAGTCTCTTTTGGCCTTATTGAGGCAGTTGTAAAATTGAAATCAGAAGTCCACTTTGCCATTTTTTGCAAGTGGCCCATTGTACATGCACTAAGTATAAAGTGCCAAATCATCACTTTTGGGGGGGTTCTTTGATTGAGTGAATTTGGGGGGGTGTCTTGTGTGATTGTGCCTCTCTTTCCTTGTGCTCTTTAATTTTTGTTGTAATGAGTCCTCATAAATTTCCACCTTTAACTCCACATAATTATGCATCATGGAAAATTAAAGTATGGAGCAAAGTAATGGAAAAAGGTCTCACGCATTACACAGATGGAACAATAGCAGCACCACCTGATCCTAAGGCTGATCCTAATGCTCAATTAGAATGGCTCACTAAGAATTGCATGGCTCTTGGAACTTTGCGCAAGTATGTATCAGATGACCTCATCTTTTATATTGAAAAGTGTACTACAATCAAAGATGCTTGGGATATGTTTCAAAAATTATATGGTCAAGTTGATGAAATCAGAGGTTATAAGATTGACAATGAGCTCACCAACTTGGATCCCAAGAGTTTTGATACAATCCAATATAATGTCACCAAAGCAAATGAGCTAAGAGCAAAGCTTAAGGATTGTAGAATTGACAAAAAGGATGCTCAGTTGATATTCAACTTGTTGGACAAGCTTGCACCAGAATATACAGCATTTGTGTCTAGCTTCCAAACTCATTGTTTGATAGTGGGGAGTTCCTATGTTATGCCTTCATTTGATGCTTTCACAGAAATTTTGATATTGGAACAATCTAAGTTGTTGAACATGGGGCTTATCAAGTCTTCAAAGTCCAAGGCTTTGGTGGCTAATCAAGGGAATCAAGGAAGTCAAGGCAAAGATTCCAACAAGAAGAAGAAGCAATCTAAGTCATAGCCACAACAGGTAAAATGACAATCATCCTCTCTATCACAAGGTGATTTTTCATCCTCTTCCAAGAAAGGGACACCACCTAAGAAGGATAAGCCAACTTGTGCATATTGCAAGAAGTATGGTCATGATGAGCATCGATGCCACACAAAGCAAGTTGATGAGTTAACTAATATTCTTAAGAAAAACAACATCAACTTGCCATCCGCCTACACATTCTCAAGGCTTTATTCATTCTCCCACTTTGTGCCAAGTTCACCTTCTAGGGCCTTGCTTACTCATTCAAATTCAGAAAGTAAGCTATGGCATGAGCGGTTTGGTCACCTCAACTACCGCTATCTTCAGCAACTCAACACTAAAGACATGGTCACAAGTCTACCTCGAATAAGTTTTTCAGAGGGTGTATATTCAGGTTGTTCCATGGGCAAGCATTCTGAGGAGAAGTTTGATAAGGGGAAAGCTTGGAGAGCTTTGGAAGTTCTTCAACTTGTTCACAGCGATGTAGCAGGTCCATTTCTAGCACCTTCATTTAGTAAGGCCCGCTATGTCCTCACCTTCATTAATGACTACTCCCGCTTCATTTGGGTCTACTTTCTTATTCATAAGAGTGAAGTATTTGACAGATTTCAGAACTTCAAGACTTGTGTGGAGAAGCAATCCGGGAAAGTGGTGAAGATTCTTTGCATAGATAATGGAAGGGAATATGTGAACAAGAGACTTGAGGATTTTTCTACATTTGAGGGGATTGATCTTCAACATTTTGTAGCATACACTCCACTGCAAAATAGAGTTGCAGAACGCAAGAATAGAACTCTCAAAGAAATGGCTAGTTGTATGATTCATGCACGTTCTCTTGATCCCACTTTTTGGGCAGAGGCTATCAGTTGTGCCACACACATCCAGAATCGAGTTCCTCACAAAGCTTTGCAAGGTATTAATCCTTTTGAAGCTTGGGCTGGTAGGAAACTGATTGTGAGACATTTCAAAGTCTTTGGGTGTCCAGCATGGGCTCGCATACCTTCGCAGAAACGCAAGGCATTGGAACCATAGAGTCGACCTTGCATATTTGTTGGATATCCTGAGGGTGTTAAGGCATATAGATTGATGGATCTTGAGACACATGAGGTGTTCATTGAGAGGAGTGTTCACTTTGAGGAAAGCTCTCCTAGCTTAGCCTCTCTACCTCCTCCACCTTCCTCCATTGTGGATAGTGATGCTAGTGATTCAAATGATGAGACTCCTTTAGCTCCGACTCACAGGGTTACACCTCCGTAGGGTCCACTTGTAGTTGAGGAGCCTCATTCTCCACCTCTACCTAGACCTCATTGGGCTCGATAGACACTTGAGTCTACGGGTTCTCTTGTCGCGGATCCTTTAGATACACAGAGAACTCGACCACAACATCAGGATCTTCCACATGCATTCATTGCTACTGCTTCCGATCCACAAACATTTAGGGAAGCATCAGGGGTTCCTGAGTGGGACCAAGCTATGGAGGAGGAGTATAGTTCCTTGATGAGGAACAACACATGGGATTTAGTCCATCTCCCTAAGGGGAGAAAGATGGTTTGATGTAAGTGGATCTATCAAACCAAGTATGATGTGGATGGTAGTGTGGATAAGTATAAGGCTCAGCTAGTTGTGAAAGGTTTCTCTCAAGTTGCAGGTGTTGACTATACTAAGACCTTTGCACCCGTAGCCAAGATGAACTCCATTCACTTGACACTTGCTATTGCTGCAGCTCATGGTTGGGTTGTACATCAGATAGCTATGAAGAGTGCTTTTCTTCATGGTGACCTTGATGAGGAGATTTATATGGAGCAACCACAGGGTTTCATCCAGGATACTTCCTTGGTTTGCAGACTAAGGAAATCTCTCTATGGCCTTAAGCAAGCCCCTAGGGCTTGGTAGGCCAAGATGGATTCCTTTCTTCTCTCCGCAGGGTTCACTAGGTGTCATTCTAATCTGAATGTCTACATTTTGCGACAGGATGACTCTCACTTGATACTTGTGCTCTATGTTGATGATTTGATCATTATAGGGAGTACCGCATCCATCATTAGCAAGGTCAAATCTGCTTTGCATGACAGATTTTCTATGACTGACTTGGGTCTTTTGCATTACTTTCTCGGGATAGAGATTTCACAATCACCTTCAGGGATTACACTATCGTAGCCCAAGTATGCTCTTGATCTACTTGCACGCTTTCATATGGCTGATTGTAAGCCTACACTGACTCCCTTTCTTTCAGGAGTCAAGCTTGAGGCTCAATGTTCTTCTCCACTAGTTGATGCCACTTTGTATCGTCAGCTTGTGGGTAGTCTCATCTACTTGACCCATACACGCCCTGATATTTCATTTGCAGTTGGCATGGTTTCCCACTTCATGCAGGAACCACATGAGCTTCATTGGAAAGCCACCAAATGCATCCTCCATTACATCCAGGGTACACATCACTATGGGATTCACTATGCAACAGGCACAGGACTTCGCTTGGTTGGTTACACAGACTCCGATTGGGCTGGTGATCTTGATGATCGCAAGTCTACTTCAAGTTACAGTTTTCACCTTGGTTCAGGCCCCATTTGTTGGTAGAGCAAGAAACAACATGCTATTGCTCTCTCTTCAACTAAGGCTGAGTATCAAGGCACTGTGAATGCAGTGATTGAGACCATTTGGCTCCAGCATATTCTCATAGAGTTTGGGTTCACCACTCCACGGCCGACAGTTCTACATTGCGACAATCAGAGTGCTATTGCAATCTTGAAGAACTCGGTCCAGCACCAGCGGACCAAACACATCGAGATTCATATGCACTATATCTGAGAGCTCATTTAGGAGCAGGTCATTGATTTGCAATATTGTCCTACAGCGGAGTAGGTTGCAAACATATTCACCAAACCTTTCACCGAGAGTAAGTTCCAGCAGTTGCGAGCTCTCTTGGGGGTGCAGGATGTGTCATTAGGGGGGTCAGCTGACTTCTCCTTCCTCTCTTATGGGGGGGGCTTTTTCCTCTTTGAGGTTTTGTCCATCTTCTTTGAGAGTCTTTTGTACATTCATCTCTCTTTTGGGGGGGAGTTTTTTCCTACTGGGTTTTCTCCCTTTCTCCGTTTGTGAGAGATTGCATTGCATAGTTTTTCTTGCATTTGCATATTGTACATGGGTACCTATCATGGCCTAGTAGCCGAGACCCATCTTGCATTCTTGACTTGAGTCTTCATTCCCCTAAGTTGCACTTAAGGGGGGGTGTTGGTGTAAATAAATATTCATTATGGATATCATTACACTTTACTTAAGTTAACTTAGGATAATGCATCTCTTCGTAGTTTGGATTTGAGACACTTAGGGAAGTGTGCACATAGGGATAGATCTTGTAGGAGAAATTTCACCTTTTGTGGTCTTACTTTGCTATTACACTCCACATTTGGTGGGTCATCCACCTGTTGTGGAATATTATATTATTTCTCCTACCTACCCCTAGTATTTCTTACCTACCCTTGTTTCTCATTGAGCCACATGTCATGATTGTGTGCTCGTACATCCATATGGCCTTGCCTATATAAGAAGGCCTATATTTATTGTATTGGTGAATCCAGTTGATCATTTTCATATTGATGAGAATACAGTTTGTTCTTTTCATTCTTTTGCTCTATTTTTATACTTTTTATTGTGCCCTTGATCTTGGCAAAATCTCACACTACAACTCCATTCAGTTGTGGTGTCTGGGGTGCTGATAACTATCATCTGATTCCATTCACTTCACAGAATGTATTAAATTCCTTAGATGTAAATTTGCCTCCTTGATCTGATCTCAGACATTTTCTTACCGGTTTCATTTTGTACCATTACCTTGAATAGTTTGAACTTCACAAGTGCTTCTGATTTTTCTCTGAGAAAAGTAACCCAACACATTCTAGAATAGTCATCAATGATTAGCATGAAATATCTATCACCTTGTAAGCTTTTAGTTCTAGCTGGACCAAATAAATCAGTGTGAATTAAGTCAAGAGCATTATTGGATTTTTCTAGAATACTTTTAAGAGATGCTCTAACTTGTTTTCCAAATTGACATTCCTTACATACCGGATTGTGAGGTTTGACAATCTTAGGTAAGTCTCTAACTGCCTTAGTAGTACTGATTTTTATCATGCAATCAAAATTTACATTACAGAGTCTCTTATGCCATAGCCAACTTTCATCAATATGTGCAATCAAGCATGTCTTTTCATTGTTATTCAAATGAAAGATATTACCTCTAGTTTGATTACCGGTTGCAATTTCCAAACCAGTTTTGTTCATAATTTTGCATTTTCCATTCTCGAATTGTAACTGAAATCCTTTTTCAACTAATTGACCAACACTCAAAATATTATGCTTTAAACCTTCTACATAGTAAACATTGTCAGTATTATTCTTACCATCAAGAGATATAGTACCTTTTCCTTTGATCAAATAAGCTTTATTATCTCCAAATCTTACCAGACCTCCATTATATTCCTGAAAGTTCAAGAATTTACCTTTATCACCAGTCATATGATATGAACATCCTGAATCAATGATCCATTCACCCTTAACTTCAACTTTAGCTGCCAGGGCCTGCTCTAGTGATTGAACAGTAGGTGTTAGTTGATCTTCTGTTATAGCAACAAAAACCCATCCATTGTCTGTCGGATCCTCATCAGAATCATCAGTGACTCCTTCATCAGCAAGATAACAAGATTTATCTTTATTCTTCTTAAATCTGTAACTCTGATATTCAGGGTTAGGCTTGTATGTTCTTCTAGTTTCTTCTCTTACTCTAGCATGTCTATTAGGGCATCTTGAAGCCATATGACCAATCTTATTATAGTTAAAACATTTAAAGGGTGCTTTACCTTCATACTTACTTCCAACTGGACCTTTAGGCATTTTCCTTGCAAATAGTGCTTCAAGTTCTTCATTTTCTCTCCTACTTTCCTCAAGTTCTCTTGCATAAAAGGCTTTCCAATCAAATTTGTCAAGTGATGGTGCAGATGATGTTGATGCCTTAAAAGCTAAATCTGTCTTTATAGTAGCAATGGGACCAAATTCCTCAATTTCAAAAGCTGAAAGTTTTCCAATCAATGTGCCCCTAGTTACTGATGTATTAGGTATTGTTCTTAACTCATTTATAGAAGTAACTTTCATTTTGTATGTCGGTGGCAATCCTCTTATAACTTTTGAAACAATTTCATCTTCACTTAAGGTTCCTCCACAACATTTAATACCCAAAACAATTTCATTAACCCTTTCCATAAAAGCAGAAATCCTTTCATCTTCTTCCATTTTCAGATTTTCATACCTGACCCGGAAGCTTTCAAGTTTTGCAATTTTTACTATGGAATCTCCTTCATTCAATGTTTCCAAATGATCCCAAATAGCTTTAGCAGTAGACCTATCTAATAATCCCATGATTTGTTGATCTGATAATGTGCTCAAAAGTGCTTCCCTTGCTTTGCAATCATTTTCTTCATCCTTTCCTAAGGTAGGTGGATTAGGTTGACTTTGAGTAGAAGCAATATAGCCATTCTTTGTAACATCCCAGATGTCATTTTCAATGCAATTTAGATGTGTCTCCATTCTGATCTTCCATATGCCATAGTTGGTTCCATCAAGTTTAGGACTATCCTTCCTGAAATAGTTAGTAGGCATTGGATCTCCTCAAGCTGTTAAACTTCTGCAAAAAGAGGACTCAGCTCTAATACCAATTGTTAGGTCTCAGAGACAACTAAGAGGGGGGGCGAATCAGTTGTCAAATAAATTCAAACCAAAAACAACTTAACCAACCTTAATGCTTAATACCGGTAAACCAAACTTTATGTCGGTAGACAGTTTATCAGTTAATTGTAGTATCGGTAAAGATTAATGCATGAAACAGAAAGACAATAACATCTACAACACATAACACCAATAATTGTACATGGAAACCCTGTAAGGGGAAAAACCACGGTGGGAAACCTTACCCACAATCAGATGATACTACTGCAGATAGTATGTGTATACAAAAAGGGGTCTACACATGCAGAAAGGCCAAGAGCCTAGAGGTCACTGCTCAATCACAAATAGGAGTCACACTAACTACAATTGGATGGTTAAATCCAATAATGATGTACTGCTTAAAATAGCATCTTCATATGCTGGATTCAGTATCGGTTCAGTTCTGATATGCCTTTATAAAAACCTTACTTCACCTTCAAATGATGTCTACGTGTATAGCTCTGCTTAATCTCGTATATGCCTTCTTACAATTCCTTTTTTTAATCACATATTAATCTTACAAATAAGATCTTACATATATACCATAACCTAAGACCAATTTTAGTAGGTCGGCTCTAAAAGATATTACAATACAATCAATTACAAGTAAATCAATAACTGATGCAATATCTGGTTCAACATGTCGACTTAGTGCATTTACAATAACAACAAAATCATCTCCAAAGTGTGTCGTGGTGATCTGGAATAGATAAGCAAGTTGTGCTTATTCTGGACCTATTTGCCTGTAATAGCAAATATGCAAACATGAATATACCAATGAACAATTTTCTAGGACAAAGTGTCCAAATGATGTCTTCAACTTAACCAAGTGTTTTCCATGTCATTCCAAGTGTTGATGAATAATATATCCTGCCGATGTACCAGATACCCGTGACTGTGCATAAGTCACTTGCTTGCTGGTGAACATTGCCAATTCTCCAAAGTGCCAGAGTTGATAAGTGTTAATAGGTGTTGACATCAATGACTAAACCATATCAACATAACCAAAATACCAACATCCTCAAATTATAGATTTAATCTAGACCCCAACGACATTTCCCAAAAGACTAAAAATAAGAATGAAACCAATATACACATGAATACCATCGGTCAACACCATATTCGATAACCAAAAATATCTAGATCACCAACAACACATCTGATCTACCAATACATCTTTTGAAGCACTAAAGATTCAAGGAACACATGTTCTATATCACCAATACCAAGAACATCAGAGACATTAATGACAACCATTATGTTGATGTCAATAACAATCACTCAACATCATCACTATTACATCTGCAACAAAAATTACAGCCTTATAATATACCATTTTCATTACTATCGGATCCCAAAGCTTATAGCCCTTAATGTTTTCACCATAACCCACAAAAAAATACTTGTTAGCTCTAAATCAAGCTTAGAACATTTTTCTTTAGGAATATGAGCATATGTCTCACTACAAAAACTCTAAAATGAGAAACTGGTAGTTGTTTTCCTGACCATACCACACAGGGGGTTTTATCAACAAGAGAGAAGTGGGTGATTTGTTTACTAGATAACAAGCAATGTGAATTGCTTCAACCCAAAACATTGTTCAAGATTTGCACTACTTAACATGTTTCTATCTCTATCCATTAAATTCCTATTCATCCTCTCTGGCACTCCATTTTGTTGTGGGGTATATAGAGTTGCTTTTGCCTAACAATTCCTACATGCTTACAATAGTCATCAATAACTTTAGAGAAAAAAGTACCACCATTATCTAGTCTTAAAACCTTTACATTTTTATCTATCTATTTCTCAACAAGTGTTTTAAATTCTTTAAATGTAGAAAAACAATAGATTTTTCCTTCAAAAAGTAAATCCACAAATATCTAGAATAATCATCGATAAATAAAACATAGTGGCGAGCCTTTCCAATAGATGGTACATCCAAAAGACCAAAAATATCACCATGAATTACCTCTAAAACTTGTTAATTAACTCTAATACTTCCAAATTTTAAAGATACTTAATGTTGTTTTTCAAATACATAATGTTTGCAAAAATCAAAATCAGCAGAGTAACTAGATACAAATTAATTTATTACATTAACAAAGTTACCAAAACTAGAAGCATCAAGTCTAATGA
The DNA here is from genome assembly GCF_030272615.1 of Cryptomeria japonica. Taxonomy (NCBI): domain Eukaryota; kingdom Viridiplantae; phylum Streptophyta; class Pinopsida; order Cupressales; family Cupressaceae; genus Cryptomeria; species Cryptomeria japonica. The sequence continues at coordinate 346,937,992 of NC_081410.1, forward strand.
GGGTGCCACACCTTATACCCTTAGCTAAAATCAAATTCTTTGCTTAACATGCAACCACTCTTTTCAAAATAGCATGCACTCTTGAATCATTCAGTCTAGATACAAAAATTAAGTTTCTATTGAAACTAGGAATATGCAGTACATCTTTTAGGGTTTTAACCCTTCCATCACTTAAAATCAATTTTACCTCCCCTTAGCTTATAATTTTTCATGTGCTATATCCCTAAGGAAAAATTCTCCATAATCATAAGCCAAATACGCTAAAAATCACTCCTTATGACGAGTCATATGGTGTAGGAAGCACCTAAATCTACTAGCTAAGAATCATCATAAGTCATATTAGTAGAAACAATAAAAGCATCAACAACTTCATCATTAGAAGATTTATTGTTGTCACAAAAGTTTGCACCCCTATTGAACACTAGTGCTTAATAACCTTGTGAAACATGGAAACTGTTAGGATTCCCAAAGATACTGGGAGGGGGGGTGAATTAGTATCTAACCGGTTTATTGATTTTCTTAATTTTTAAAATGAAAAGCATTCCAAAACTGTGTACCGGTAAACCAAAATTAATGCAGTAAATAAGAATAACAACCACAACATGAAAGACACACCATAAAACAGTATTTTTAATGAGGAAGCTCGGTGTGTGAAAAACCTCAGTGGGATTTGTGACGCACTATATTCGCTTACTGGCCAATAAGAGAATATTACTGTTACAATAGGGGCCTGCACATGCAGGAAGGCCAACTGCCTAAAGCTCACTGCTTAAATACAAAAGAGAAGTCTCACTGACTTACAAAAGTGGATTTTGAAAATCCAATGTCATGTACTGCTACAAAAGGGCATCTGTTATGCCAGATCTAGTATCGGTTTAAGCTTTGTAACTTCCAAAACCTTATTCCAAACTCTGCCTTAATATTTGCACATAATATCCATCATATATCCTATCTACAAATGTTCTCTAAGATCTCATACTTATATATGAGCTTTATTACAATATGCCTTGTTGGCTGTCAAAAAGATATTACAATTAATTACATTTTGCAATAAATAAAATCACGTCGGTTAGGGTGCCGGTAATCAATCTTTTTGGTGCCGGTGAATGTATGTTGGTGTAGAGTATGTCGGTGTTGGTGCCTGTCGGTATCATATTATTGTAAGTTTGCCATCAATGACAATACCTTCAATCACCTACAATTTCTCATTGGAGTGTGCATTTTCCAACAATCTCCCCCTTTGGCATTGATGGCAACACTCATGAGGAAAATCAAAAAAGTGTCCAAAAAAGAATCTGCCAAAACTTTCAAAACTGTGTTACCAAAATGTGTGCTCCCCCTGAGTTGATGATGTCTTCTGCTGATCATTTTTCTCATCTCCACTACTCCCCCTTTGGCATCAATCACAAGGTTGTCATTCAATGTCAATGGAGTGTGATTCCTACCTAGATCCTTGTAATTTGTTTATTAATATCTGATAAATTTTTGTTAAGGCAACATTCAGACTGTTGTAAAATCTTTCACTGTCTTTTAGTGTTGCTTCAATTCTCTGAATTATACCGGTGAGAGAGTGCATTTTCTCTTCCGGTGTCTTAAGTCCTAGAACAAGAGCCTCAAAAATCTCTTTTCTCAAAGAGATGAGGATATCCAGTTTAGGACTTAGTCTGCATTTAAGTTATTTTGCCTTAAACTTTATCCTTTCCTTGCCTTACTCAAGCTTTTCTATTTTCTCTTCAAAAACTGCAATTTCTTGTTCAATTACTGATATTGAGTCTGATGAACCTATCAAGTTGTCAGCAATATCATTTATTTCCTTCTGGGCTATGCTAATATCTTTATCTATGTCTTTTGTCAAAATGTTTGTTTTACATGCATCTCTATACAATTTCTTGAAGTCCAAAATTGCTTTACCTAATACCAGTAATAAGGTTTTCATATGTACCTTATTATTCTTTACTGTCTCCTCAAAGAATTTTTCCTTCTCCTTATTCATTTTCTCTCTGAAGGTGTCTTCATTTATCTGATCCAGTGTTATTAGGTTATCAGTTATATACTTAGACAATGTGTCTAATTGGCTCAAAGAATCCTTATTTTCTATGTTACACTTTGGAGCTATCATCTTCAAAATTGGTAAAGTGTCATCTATAGCCTTATACATCTATGCATTACACTCTATTATTTTCTTTATTGAATCTAAGAGTACCTCTGTTACATTGGTTGGCCTGAATTCAATCATAGATGTACCGGATGACTGTCCAACTATTTTCACAATCTGTAAACCGTCAATGGTTGTGATAGCTTTGCTTTCCTCTTTTTATGGAGGATTTGTTTGTGTTTGCATTTCCACTACCAAAGGCTTGGGCTTGTCAGATGAGGTTGGTGGTACTATCTGTGAGGGAGCCTGTTGCTCTACCTGTTTCTCAGTGTTTTCCTCAGTATGAACTTGTTGCTCTACCAGTTTCTCAGTGTTCTCTCTTGATGGTGTCTCTGTTTGTGTCTCTGAAGATTTCACTATAGTGTCCACTGTCGGCTTTTCTTTGTTTACCTTTGTGTTGTCTATTGCTAGTGACTCACTAGGTTTTTCAATTTTAGTAGTTGTTGGTGGCTCAGTAGATGTATCAGTATGCACATCTATGGTCTCTGCCTTTCCAACGTCCAAGGGTTGATTTGATCCTTTGGTTTGTTGTTGTTCCCCAATTCCAATATTTCCTGCTAGTGGCTCAGTTGCCACATCTCTCTTGTCATTTGTTTCCTTATCCACCACAATATTGACTTCCTATGTGTCAATGTTCATTATGTATAACACCTAATAATCAGGATTCATATCCTCATATGATGTTTACATACTCTCTATTGCCAGTTGTGTGTCAGCAGTTTGTACCGGTGGAGTATCAGAGGTTGGTGGGGGTAAATTATCTATTATCTTTAGGCTTGGAGGTCCACCTACTTTACCTTTCCTCTTATCCTTTTCTTTTTGGTAGACTCGGATAGTCTTTGGCCTTTTTAGCTCTTCTTGTTTCTCTTTTTCAACAAAAAATATATCCCACTGATCTGTAGTCTCTTCTATTATTTCATTTACTCTGCTTGCCATTAGTGCAACATGTCGGTGACCAGTTGAAAATACTATCCAGTTGGCTTCACTGATCAGTTCATCAATTTCTTGTGTGGAGTTCATTGGGTGAACTGCAAGTAGTTTCTCTATTTTTATCTTTTTGTCTAATTCCACAATGGCTACCCTTTTAGCTTCTAATCTTCTGTACAAATCATTGGGTATCTCATCCACAATTTCCATCAAAAATTTCTTATAGATGTCTAAGTGTAAGATTACACTATTTTCTATGCTCTCCTTTTCATCATTTCATAGTGTATTATATAACTTACTGATGTTTTTCAATTTCCCATCCTTAGTTATTTCATTCAGAAGTTTGTCAAATGGTGGAATAACCTGTCTTTCTTTTCTTTTCTTTGGTGTCAATTTCTTAGCCAAAGGCCTAACTACCTATTGCTTTTGTCTTGTCCTTCTAGGTGTAGGTGAGGTTACCAGTGAGGGTTTTTTTTCTGACTACCCTTTTGAACTCAGCTGGTATCTCACTATCTGAGGAAGTAGCAACTGGTGAGAGATGTGTCTTCGCTTGTAGTCCTTCCAATTGACTCTTCTTAATACCAGTTTTTCTCAATACATCTTCTTTTATTGTTTTTGCCTGCCTTGAACCTCTCCTAACTATCTACCCAGTTTTCTTAACTCTTTTCTGAGATTGAATGCCACTTTCAATTGTTTCAGCATTGCCAAAAAAAAAAATTGTTAGTTCCTTAGGGGCTTCTAAGAGGGATTTTGCATAGGTTTCAACTATGTTCTCATCTACCTCATATCCCATCTCTATAACCCAAACAGTCCTAGGGATAACTGCCTCCATCCAAATTTCATCTTTCTTGATCACAAAGCATATCTCTTTTTGATACTTATCAACAATAGCTTGAGATAGCCTTATTCTTGTCTTCATCTTTGCTTTCAAAGTTTGAATATATTCATTTATGTTTTTCTCTCTGTCATCTCCCATATTGTTCAGTATATCAAGAAGTTGTTTTCCTACCGGGATATCAAAACCAAAGTCTTTCCTACCAGTATTGGGAACTTCCTTATAATGTACAGCATTAAGCACACAAGCAGGTTGCCAAATCTAAAAGTTCCTTTCTTATCACCTTTGATTTTCTTCAAGTTGTCTATTAGTTCATCTTTAAGCCACTCACATACATCAATTCTTGCATTGTCATTCACCATGTCATATGCACTTTTAATACATAAGTTGGAAATTGAGTTTAGTCTATTTTCATGTGTAGCCTTATAACTAAGAATCATGCTAACAAATCTAACATTTATATCTTTCACATTGTTTACTCTTAGGGATCTTTTCTCAAAAGTTGCACCAGTTAGGATCATCACAGTGTCATTTGGAACCTTCTTTGTTCTGTCAGGCCTACTACCGGTGGAAGGTAAGCCTGTTACTGCCCTAACTACCTCTTTAGTAATCTTATGGATGGAATCCAACCAAAAGAACTCTCCATGAACTCTGCTCAAGACTATCCTTATCACATCTTTTAGGAAAATCAGGGATACTAAGAATGTCCACAAAACCTAGGGTCTCCACAATCTTGTGTTCCGGTTTAACATTACCATGTTCATCACAAATAATAGTCCTATACATGTTCGTTATTTCTTCAGCTCCTAGTTCCTCAAAATGACAATGTATATACATTCTAGGATCTTCTATATAAACTACTCCCTTAGGTATTTTCGAAAAATGCTCCTAGGGTATCATCTTTCTTCGCAATTTCGAGAATAAGTTTGAACATGGGTCTAGGGCACTTAATAACTTCAATCACAGTAGGGTTTGCAATGAATTCAAGTGCAAAGGAAGAAGCCATAGTTATAAATACCTTAATCTGCCTTTAGGATGATTTGCTTGGATAAATTGCTTCACTTTTTGCTATGGATGCCTTTGCTTGGGATTTTCGCGCTCTCTAGAGATTTGAACACTCGGTGAATAAAAAAGAGCCAAAACACTTGCTTTATAATGTTATTTCTTTCAACTGCCATATTTAATGTTTGTCAGTTAAGTCAAAACTTAACTCATCTACCAGTAAAGAAGTAATTCAACTTCTCACCATCAACCGAGGGTAAACTAGCATGTTTTTTAATTTGTTGCCATACCCCCAAAGGATTATTTCTCAGTTAGATGAAGAATCTCCTACCAATGGACTGATACTTTGTTCTACCAGTGAAGGAATAGCTTCACTAACATTCATGTCAGACTTTCTAATCCATTGTTTTAAAAATTCTTGCTTTACCTATTCAACCTTTTCTTTACCTTTCAAATCGGGTCCTTTGTTATTTGTCGGTGATGTCTTGCTTCTATAGAATTTTGCAATATGTCCAATCTTGTTACAAGCATAACAAGTCACATTGTTTTTCTGAATAGCTTTCCCATATCCTATGCCAGTATGTGTTCTGCATTGATTAGATAAGTGTCCAAATCTTCCACAAATATAACATCTTACATTCATTATGTAGTTTTCTAAGTTATTTCCAACTTTGTTGCATTTAGAAAATTGACCAGTGGGTGCATTGGTGTTCTGATAGTTTCTAGATCTACATTGATTTGCTTTATGACCATACTTGTTACAGTTAAAGCATTTTCCATTGAATTTATAAGCATTAAGTTGTCTTACCGGTTTGTTTTGATTATGTTTGTTTGCAGTGCTGGAGATTTCACCAACTTCAAAGCCAAGGCCATTTGTATCTCCATTAGGTTTCTGATTTTTCAGCATGTCATCAAATTCTTCTGAACTTTTCTTAAATTTCTCCTTGTGTTGATTTGCAGTAGCCAACTCATTTTCCAAGAAATCTTTCTGTCTCGTGAGTTCAGTTTTATCATGTTCCAAGTGCATCATATCTATTTTTAACATATCATTCACATGACTAAGTCTCAGATTTTCATTTGCAGCATCATTGATTCTTCTATCCAAATCATCTTCATTCTTCTTTCTATCTTCAATGTCTTTACAAAATCTCATGGTCATATCTTGCATCTCATTCTTCATTGTATTGTTTTCTTGTCTCAGTTTGTTCACAAGGTCATTAAGAGTTTCTTTCTCATCATCATCACTTTACATCTTCTCAGAAAGTTCTCTTCTTTTGTTCCTAGCAATAGTGAGATTTTTCTACATCATCTTCAAGTTTTATATTCCTCACTTTTTCTGCATCATAATCTGCAAGAGATGTTTCTAGTTGCTTCCTCAAGTTTTCCATCTGTACCGGTGTCAGAATCTTCCTCAAGCTATTAGGATTTTGAAAATAGAGGACCAGGCTCTGATACCAATTGTTAGGATTCCCAAAGATACTGAGAGGGGGGGTGAATCAGTATCTAACTAGTTTATTGATTTTCTTAGCTTATTAAATGAAAAGCATTCTAAAACTATGTACCGGTAAACCAAAATTAATGCAGTAAATAAGAACAACCACCACAACATGAAAGACACATGATAAAACAATATTTTTAATGAGGAAACCCAATGTGGGAAAAACCTTAGTGGGATTTGTGACCCACAATATTCGCTTACTGGCCAATAAGAGAGTATTAATGTTACAATAGGTGCCTGCACATGCAGGAAGGCCAACTGCCTAAAGCTCACTGCTTAAATACAAAAGAGAAGTCTCACTGACTTACAAAAGTGGATTATGAAAATCCAATGTTATGTATTGCTACAAAAGGGCATCTTCTATGCCAGATCCAGTACCGGTTTAAGCTTTGTAACTTCCAATACCTTATTCCAAACTCTACCTTAATATTCACAAATAATTTCCATCATTTATCTTATCTACAAATGTTCTCTAAGATCTCATATTTATATATGAGCCTTATTACAATATTCCTTGTCGGCTTTCAAAAAGATATTACAATTAATTACATTTTTCAATAAATAAAATCCTGTCAGTCAGGATACCGGTAATCAATCTTTTCAGTGTCGGTGAACGTATGTCGGTGTAGAGTCTGGCGGTGTTGGTGTCTATCGGTATCATATGATTTTAAGGCTACCATCAATGACAATACCTTCAATCACCTACAATTTCTCATTGGAGTGTGCATTTTCCAATAAAAACAACCTCCAAGTATGAGACCTTGCGCATGTGAGGTTGAGTCTCCGAAGAAGGTCGGCTTCCTTATGAATCAGGGTGTATTGTTGGACCAACCCAACACTTATAAAACCTATTCTAATGATTTAAGATGAAAAGGAAAAGAAAGAATGTTGAAAGAGAAATGTGAGGTGATGATCCTAGATTTAAATGATCCTTTTCCCTACCTATGAATGCACAAAACATCAATGAAGTGACCCAAAGCATACACAAATTCTTATCCTTAATTAGCCCCTAAGACATATATGATTTTAGGACTTATTATAGAATTGAGAGCAACTAAAACATTCATAGACAACTCTTATAATAAAATTTAATACAACATATAAATCAAATAAATCCAATAAGAAACAAATTCGTAACAAAGGCAAGGCAATTTTGCACAAGGTAAATGAACCTGAAAGAGGTAAAAGGCTAACTTAATTGATGCAAAGGCAAGGTAAATTTATATTTGTAGAAATCATAAAATTTTGTAAGAGAAAAAGGGAGAAGATCCCTAAAATGGGTTATAAAATTACCTTTAAAGGTCAGGCATAACTCAGACGATACACTCGGTTCGGAAACACTAACTCGCCAAGATTAGGTTGTAAAAAGAGGAAAATCAGACTAGAAAGATTGATCTGATGGTTGTGTGCCCTAAAGATCCTCACTTAACTGAGTACCAATCCCTCAAATAAGAGGAGCTCCTACATTGGGATGGTGTCTAATCATCCTCTGTCAAACCCATAATTCTTTAATTTGCAATAAAGGAGCATGAGTGGTTGAAAGGAGGCATCTGCAAAAGCATGGCAGAGTAATGGTAATCATACCTCAGCCTTCTGAAAGTGATTGGAGTATATTAGATTTGATTTAGTTAGCTGACGAGGTCAAAAACTAATTTTTGACCCATTAATTTGGCAACCACCCTTGGGCCTCTAGATCCTCCTCCTGGTGTGCAGGTGGTTGACAAAGATTATGCCATGAGGTCTTCATAAGCTCTGTAAAAGAAGTTTAAAATAGGGTCATCGATTTGGCTCTTTAGTGAAATCGGATGGCCCTAATTAACTATTAAATCAATTGGCCCCACGAGCCACATCACTATTCCATAGCTAGGGATGTAACATTGTTTTTTACCACTATGAAATGGCGATAACATTTTACTTAACCCTGCCTTGGCTACATCACAGTTTCACAAGGTGGACCCTACCAATGGTCTTCCTTGCTTCCCCTCTATCCTACACTTCATTCACAACATTTTTAAAATCTCTCACAGGGTGGTGAGGAAACATGCACCTTGAAAATGAGGTGGTCCCACTAGCCAAACAACCATCACAACATCGCAGCCAAGGGTGGGACCCAGGTCCTGATCGCTGTGAAACAATGATAACACTCTTCCTTCATATTTTGTCTACATCGCTTATTTCCTTGTCACACAAAAGTAGAAAATTTGCATTATTCCTATTTGTGGGGAAAGAGAAATAGGCACCTACCAAGCGATAACAACTTATTTTCCTCCCGGTAGCATTGCATAGTTGTACAAAAATAGAATAGTGAAAGCAAGGAACAAAAGTGGAAAGTTCCCAACTACGCGATAAGCGATAAAAAAGAACTCCTGTCAGCCAGTAGCACATGAAAGGGGTTGATCCTGCCATGAAAAAGGGACTCTCTAGCTGGTTAACTTTAAGTTAAGTGATCGTCTGAGTTGGTCAATGCTGAGAAAGAACAAGGCTAAAAAATGACTAAGGAAAAAATGCAATACAGGTTCAAGGCTTAAGCCTTAGGGACAAATACAGGGTTTTAGCCATTGAAGATATCTTGGATCGGTTGTTTACATGGCTAAGGTTAACACAAAATTAGTCAACATTTCTGGTAACTCAGAGGGGTGGAAAGCCTACTTGGCACAAGACTAGAAGCTTGGGTGATCCATTGGGTATAGAGTTGAGACTGAAAAAAATGAAGATAAATTGTTGCCCCTGCAACTTGCCAAAAATCAAAACTTTGATAGTTTAGGAAAGAATGGCTTGTCCTCATGCACTTCTTGAAAAATTTAGGAAAACTATTTAAAAGGCCAAAATCACCTCAAGAAAAGCACATGCTTTAAGGTGGATGCCATTGACTACAATGGGGAGGGCTTCACCACTAACACTAGATAGGTGGAAAGAATTTGCCTCCTTGAAGTTGGTGATGACATACAAGCTGCTCCAAATTACATCAAACTTGGAGTGCCTACCTAGTTTAGCTTGGTCAGAATCCCACTTTAGGAAAAGGTCACTAACTCTAAAGGTCCTATGAGTGGCCCTTTTGTCAAAAAAAAAAAATTACTTGTCCCTCATGGATATTGAAGGTTTGCATGGCCCTATTTTTTATTTCTTCCAGCTACATTATCTCTACATATCTGACTGTCATGGCGTCATTCTCCAAGAGCTCTAGTTGGTGTGCTGAATCAAGAGAGGGTAATTCAAGAGATAAGCGAAGCCTTGCTTCCCTTCCATATAATAACATGAAGGGTGAATTACCAATTATTCTCTTAGGTGTTATCCAATCAGCCCATAGAGCTATCCCTAACTTCAAATACCAAGACCTTTGATTGTCATCTAAAGTCCTCCTGATGATTCTCATAAGGTTCTTATTTGAGGACTTAGCTATGCCATTCCCCTAGGGGTAGTAGTTTGATTATGTATTCAAACATATATAATGTTGAACTACCTATAAACTAATTTGATCTTCGACAAAACCCTTGGCATTGTCAGATATAATGATGGAAGGGGCACCAAACCTGGTTACAATTCCGTCTAGGAATTGAAACACTGAACTTTCAATAGCATCCTTCAGAGCTACTGCCTTTGTCCACCTTGTAAAGTAATCTATGGTAGCCAAAATCCACTTATGGCCAATGCTTGACAAAGGATTGATTCAGCCAATAAAATCTAGGCCCCATTAAGCAAAAGGTTGATTAGTTTGTATAGGATGAAGAGGAAGAGAAATCAATCTTTGTTTACCTAAGAAAAGGGCACACTTCTTGCACTTCCTCACCCACTTGTGTGAATCTCTAAATAAGGATGACCAATAATAGCCTACCCTAATTATTTCCATGGTAGTGGTTCTAGCAAAAAAATGGCCACCTAAGGGGTCGTCATGAAACTCTTCTAACAATCTGCTAACCTGGTCTTGTTTGATGCATCTTAGTAAGATTAATTTCAAGTCCCTTTTGAAAAAAACACCATCCATTAACATATAAGGAATGGATTGTAGTCTTAAGTGTCTTCTCTTAGTTCTGTCAAACATAGGAGTGTAACTACCATCCCTTAGGAAGGTAGTCATGTTATCAAACAAATCGGTTTTTCTATATTCATTTTTGGTCGATTTCTCCTCTTCTTGCAACACAAGGGTGGTCTCTGGATCCTTATCAAAAGATGAAACAAACTTCTCGCAAAGGCCCTTGCCTCACTAAATTTTTAATTTTGATATTAAGGAAATATTCCATGACCTTGGTGATCCATCCAACCCTCTTCTCATCAATATCCTTATTTAGGAGGAAATCCTTCACACCTGCATGTGGGACTAGGAGCTGAATCTGATTGTTAGAGAGCATATGTCTGAATTTATTTAATTTTATAACAACGGTGATGACTTGCTTCTCCACATAGATATATTTAAGCTCATAATCCTTTAGGCCCTCACTGAAAAAGGTAATGGGTTTCTTTAACCTATCATCATTTAGCTACATCAAAATAGCTAAGATACTTACTTCTCCTCCTAAAATGTAGAGGATGACGACTCTATCATAATTAGGATTTACCAAGGTGGGAGTTTGAGCAATTACTTGTTTGATTTTTTCAAAACCATCCTTCCCTTCCTTGGTCCATCTGAAAGCTATAGCTTTCTTCATTATGGTTGTGAGAGGTTTAACAATAGCAGCCAAGTTTGGAATAAATCTTCTTACAAAGTTGATCCTACCAAGGAAACTTTGCAAACTTTTTTTGTTACTTGGGAGGGGAAGAGACAAAATACCCTCCACCCTCTTTGGATCTATGGTCAAACATTCCCTTGATAAAATGTGTCCTAATAGTTTTCCTTGATTAGTTGCAAGTACACATTTATTAGTATATAAGGACACACCATACTCTGTATTTTCTAAAAACTTGCTCAAGGTGACCAAAATGATCTGTTGAATGCTTGGAGTACACAGTTATATCATCTAGGTATATAGCACAAACTCTGCTAATACTCCTTTGAAGTCCATATCCATATTCCTTTAGAAAGTGGCACCAGCATTGGTTATTCCAAAAGGCATTTAACAATAGGCATAGGCACCCCATTTAGTAGTAAATACAGTCTTAAATTGGTCTAATTCTTGAACTAGGATCTAGTTATATCCTAAATATCTATCCAAGAATGAAAATCTCTCTGAGCCACATACTTTAGCTAATATTTGTTACATGGAAGGAAGGGGATAATGGTCCTTACGGGAGGCTCTATTGAGATCCCTAAAGTCTACACATAATCTTATTTCCCCATTATTCTTCCTAATTGGGACAAGATTAGCTACCCAAGAAGAATATTTTATTGGAAAAATTATATTATATTCCACGAGCTTGGACAACTCCTTTCTCATTAAGGGCTTAACCTTGGGGTTTATGGGTCTTTTCTTTTGCCTGACAAGCTTTGCATTTGGATCTAACTCTATGGTATGTTGGGCTAAACTAGGGTCAAACCCTTTCAAATCCTCATAAGTAAAAGCAAATACATCATTATATGCTTTACAAAGGATAGTAAAGACTTCTTGGTCTATTTTGGAACATACCTTCTCCAAGTTGAGAGCTTTTCCATCAACCATTGAGATTGGCCTGTAATCTCCTTTTCTTACAGCCAAATTCATAGCCCTCCATTTCACTTGATCATCTGGATTGAAGATCCCCTCCAAGTTTATTAATCCTTTGGGCAACTTGTTTGAACTGAGTTGCATGATTTGATCTCCATATCGGTTTTGTAATGAGGCTTGGTTCTTAACTGAGAACTCTACCTCCTCTTGTAAGAAATTGACAATCTGTTGATCTAAGTCAAAAACTTGCTAATTAAATTGATTATCAGGTACAAAAGGCCTAACCATAAGCTTGACTTGTTTCTTCCTCCTATCTACAACATGAGTTGGTATTTCATATTGAGCACCAACCGCTACTAGCCTATTAGCATGCTTATTCATATTTTTAGGGACACTAGATATATTGAAGGCTTCAAATCCTTCTATTAGATCCCAAACTATATGCTTTTAATATTTAAGAAGGTTGGTTTTGGTTATGCTTTGAGCTTTGACTTTATTGAAAATCAACCGCCTGTCTCCATTCACTCTTAAGGATTTTATCCCTCTTCTTTGCGTTGTTTGGAGACCTAATATCAATACTTCATACTCAGACATATTGTTAGTGCAGCTAAAATGAGGGGGCTTACTAATCCTTTTTTAATTTTTTGCCTCCATAGGCTACACTAGACTTGTTGGAGTGGATGAGTTGCAACCTTTTGTTGTCACTTCTACACCATTGATATCCTTCAAGGCCTCTTGAAGCGGATCTCTTTGAGATGGAATAGAGAGTGCATCCCACATGAAAACATTGATGTTATCCCTCTTCATTTGTTCTAAAATGTTGATGGGAACCATAGCTTTGGTATGACCCTTAGTAGTAACAAGGTCAAGTCCTACGACCATTAAAACCTTGTGCAACTCCCCTTTTTTGTCATTCTGAGTCAAATTTTGGTCCTTGTTTGGAACAAGTATCTTGTCTGGGGCCTTTGGAGTTATGGTTTGTGTAGCAACTTGTGAAACTTGGGTTGTGGTAATAAAATGCATCACCACCTATATCCCTCTTCTTTGACCCATTGTTGTTAGCCATAGGGTCACTACTTAATTGATTAACACCACAAAATCCTACCAGTTCATAAGGGCAGAATCTCCCTATGCATAGGTTGGGTAGTCATGAAACTATTGTCCTAAAGTGGTTGGTTCGCATTGTGCTACTAGGGCCTGGGAGATCTCTCCACTTTGGCATTGTAATGGAGGTAATTTGTCACCTCAAGAACAAATTGTCCTTTCAATTACCTTTGTGAATTGGCACTAAGATGAGCCAGGGGATGATAGATTTATACAAGGAGTGTCGGCCACCCAAGAAATATCTCTGGATGACTCTGTGGATCCTTTGTCCTCCAGATGAGAATGCGAAGCTAGGACACCAGCACGGTGTGCTATCATCCTATACGAACAGAGCATAGAGTCTGAGCAGAAAGTCTTGGATGTGTTGATAGAACTTATAAAATAGCTAAACAATATTGGAAATTATAAAAAATGAGGATTATGAAACAAAATAAGGAAAATACTAGAGGACAAAGAAATCTCACAACCGGTCAACGTTGTGAAGCCTCCCGCGAGATAATCTCCTCTTCACAAAGTTGTCCCTACACATATGCAAGAGAGAAAATGTTGGAGGTTGTGTTTTGGAGTTTGCCTAAGTCAGACCCCCGTATTGGTGTTCTTACCTCCATAGGCAACCCAAAAAGACATGGGAAAGGAAGATGATGAAGAAGCTGATAAAGAATAATACAAAGACCAATGCAAAGATAATGTTATGCTATTTGGTAATTGAAAAATAAGCGAGATGTTGGAAAAGCAAGATAGAATTAGATTACTCTCCTAGTGCTGAGAAAGTGTTGGTATGCTTGGTAAACTTGGTAGCTTGACGATGCTACAACAATGGTGGTGGTGTCTCCAAGAGCTTCAATCTCCAAGAGCTAGTCTCCAATTTGCCAAAAGATCCTTTAAAAATATCCCAAAACCAAGGATATAGGCTAAGGGATGAGCTTGAATTTCAGTGGCCACATAGGGAGCCATTATGATTCCTTCCTGGTGCGGGTCGTAACGTCCCAATGGCCACCTATTGGTTGGGAGGTTGGCTGGATGGTAGCGCACCGCGTGGACATCTTTGCAGTGCATCTACATCCTGCAAATTTGTCAGATCGGAACAGTTGGTAACACCTCTAGGGAAGATGGCATGGACTCCTTCAGTGGATAAAAGGACAAGTTGGCCAACCTCTCCTCCAAACAGCATGAGGGAGGCAACACATGTCGCAATTTCCACTAAAGGTGATGAGGGTGATATTTTTGACTCTACAATTTGCTCCCACTTTAGCAAGCACGTCTCTATTAAGAGATGTGAAGCTAAAGTAGGAAAGGTAGAAGAGTTGAAGAGGATAAAATATCATGATAGGGAAGCAGATGCTTGTTGATAAAATGAAGTTGCCCCCAATGATATGATGCTAGAATTTTGGAATAAAAATTGATACTTGGAACATCAACAACACGCTAGTTGTAGTCTGGCTTGATGGATGATAAGATATGATAAAGAAGTTGGAACAACACGCAACAAGAACGAGCCTCACCATAGAGGAAAGTCCCTAATGACAAAAAGATAAAAGATAGGGTGGTTGCCATTGGTACAAGGTATCTCGATACGGTTAGCATGATGTGCCATGCCAAGAGTCATATGATAGGGCGTGATAAGCCAGTATGGAGGACCATATGATAGGGCATGATAAGCCAGTATGGAGGACCATACGATAGGGAAAATTGGAATGTCGATATGGATAACCATATGATAGGGTGAATTGGAACGCCGATATGGATAACCATATTATAGGGCAAATTGGAACGTTGATATGGATAACCATATGGTAGGGTGAAATGATATACAAGCATGGGTAGCGAGGCATTGGATCATGATGTGATAGGGCAGATAAATTAGCTAGCATGGGTAGCAACATGCTAGATTGCCATGTGATAGGGAAATTGGAATTGGAACATAGTAGATTGGCCTCTGCCAAGGCAAGAAAGATGATGCAGATTGGAAAGATGGTTTAGCCCCCATATATGCAAACTTTGGAATAGATCAAGATCAAGTGGTTTGGCCCCCACATAGGCGCACATGATGAAGAAAATGCATGAACAAAGCATAAAAATAAAGGTACAAATGCAGAAATGATGATATGATGGCCCCCCCTTAGAATGATATGCATGGAAGGCATGTCATTCTAAGGAGAAGAAGAGTTGTGCATTGTAAACATAACGAGATGTTTTTGTAAAATGCCACCAAGATATAGTGACACATAAATGTCCACAACATCAAAAGATGCAATGCAAGAGGACAGAGGGATCTGATAGTTTGGCATCAGAACCCATAGCAGTGTCAAGAAGACATATAGGATCACTGCAAGAAGGGTGTATCATCATAGTGCCAAATTTCTTGGATCTAAAGAAGAGAATAGGAAGACAAAGATAAAATAAAAATTTGGGTCAACATGGAAGAAAGCAAAGAATGCCCCCAATGTTGTGCATCATCCCCGAATGTCAAAAAGCAAGATACGATAAATAGAAGAAGGAGGTAAACGAATAGAGGAATGTGCACGATAGAAAATCCCCTGTATCCAAGCACCTACAGAGTAACTCGAGTCCTTCAGGAGAGCACAATGGATAAAATCAATCAACCTCCTGTATCCAAGTACCTATAGAGTGTCTTGGGTCCTCCAGGAAGAAACAAACAGATAAAGAAAGAACAAGGGAACATAACCACACACACATGCAAGCAAATGGAGATGAAAACAAGAAAAGTCCTAACTATTTTCCCTTAGGAGGGGATCGTACAATAGGAGATCATCGTCCTTAAGAAGAGCCTCATCCTCCCAATCGAGGTCATAGGGAGAGGGCAGGTGAGCTCGAACGGAGACTATTGCAAGGGTCGCACCAGGTGCCTCACCAGGAGTGAGAGCTAGAGACAAAGCAACAACAATGTCTTCATTTACAAACTCAGAGGAGGTGAGGGTCAATGATCATGTGAATATCATAGACAAGGTCAAAATGTCCTCTAAGGAGCTGAACATGCAGGCCTCCAGGGAGGAAGCAGTTGACTCACTTGGAGAAGATGGAACAAGGACAGGATTGTCCACCTTAGGAAGATGGGTAGTGACGAACTTGGGAGAAGGCGGGGCCTTCTCAATCTCGCAAACAGAGACAAGAAAACCAACAGAAACTAAGACAAGCAAAGGAAGGGATGAAGAATATACCTGTGAAGACTTGCATCATCGAAACTCCGAAACAGGGCCCTGCTCAAAACTTGCGTTTACACGGGATAGGAGTGTCAGGCCTCTTATCAACTGTAGCAGGCTTAAGCACCCTAGGATAGTTGGGATGTTGAAGGCGTGGTTGAATAGGTGGAGCAGCGGAAGTGGCATTGGAGACCGCCTATGTGTGCAGCATATCCAAAGGCACAGACAAGGGAGGAGTGTCTGATAAAGAACTGATAAGCGGAGTCTCTGAGGAAGGAGTGATGAAGACCTACACCTGCTTAGGGGGAGAGTCATCAAAGATGAATCAAGAGTAGCATACTCCATAGGAGAAGCCTCCAAGATCGGCCCAAGAAAAGGAGAAGGCCTAACCAATGAAACAAGAGGGACATCCTAAATGGGCACCACATTCACAGTGACGGGTGCCCAACCTTGCTTCACTTGAGGAGCAGGTGGAGGAATAGGGCGCATTGGCATGGTCTGTGATGTAGATGCATGCAAAGATAAAGGAATCCAAGATGAGAACTTCCCCTTTGCATAGCAAGATGGCCTAGAGATATCGGCCATGATGGGAAGCTCAAAGGGTGGGTGGGATGTGGACTTTGGCAGTGAAGGTGCCTTTCCTTTGGTTGCACTAGGTGCAGTCACATGAGTAGAGGACACCACTGGGGTCACCATGGTCCTAGGAGGATGAGTAAATCTTGGTGTGGGAGTGAGTTTAGCTCTGACCCCCTATGATGGAGGCACATGTGGTACAACCCATTCCAAGACTGGGATCTAGGATGCAGAAGTTAATGCAGGAGGCGACAAAGGCATGACAAATCGACAAAATTTGTCACCACAAGGATGATGAATCCTCAAGGACAAATTATCCTTTTGATTACCTCTGTGAACTGGCGCTAAGGTTAGCCAAGGGATGACAGATTTATACAAGGAGTGTCAGCCACCTGAGAACTTATGAAACAACTAAACAATATTAGAAATTATAAAAAAATGTGGATTATGAAACAAAATAAGGAAAATACTAGAGGACAAAGAAATCTCACAATCGGTCCACGCTATGAAGCCTCTCATAAGATAATATCCTCTTCATGAATCTATGCCTACACACATGCAAGAGAGAAAATATTGGGGGTTGTGTTTTGAAGTCTACCTAAGTCAGACCCCCGTATTGGTGTTTCCACCTCCACGGACAACCCAAAAAGCCATGAGAAAGGAAGATGATGAAGAAGTTGATAAAGAAGAAAGCAAAGACCAATACAAAGACAATGTTATGCTATTTGGTAATTGGAAAATAAACGAGATGTTAGAAAAGCAAGATAGAGTTAGATTACTCCCCTAATTCTTGGCAAGTGTTGGTATGCTTGGTAAACTTGGTAGCTCAATGATGCTACAACAATAGTGGTGGTGTCTCCAAGAGCTAGTCTCCAATTTGCCAAAAGATCCTTTGGAAATATCCCAAAACCAAGGATATATGCTAAGGGGCGAGCCCGAATGTCGGTGGTCGCATAGGGAGGCATTATGATTCCTTCCTAGTGTAGTTCGTAATGTCCCAATGGCCACTTGTTGGTTGGCAGGTTGGTGGGACGGTAGCACGTCACGTGAATGTCTTTGCACCGCGTCTACATCCTATGAATCTGTCAGATCGACTGAGTTGGTAACACCTCTGAGGAAGCTGACATGGACTTCTTTGGTGGATAAAAGGATAGGTTGGTGAACCTATCCTCCAAGCAGCATGGGGGAGGTGCCACGTGTCACAACTGCCACTAAAGGTGATTAGGGTGATATTTTTTATTCTACAGGCATGCAATCTAGCTATGAGGCTAATTGCATGGAATACACCATTCTTGCTCTTGACCAAGATTATTTTCTAATTTGGACTATTTCCTTTGAGGTACTTGCAACCGCAGGGTTCAAACTATTCAAGGGCTTGGTGTTACTCCATTGGTTTTGTGTTGACTTGAATTTCATCCTTAGAATGTTGCCTGCAATAAGTTAGTTTGACAAAATACAAATGGAAATGCTACAGGAAATCCAAACTCAACCAATGAAACTACATGAAGTACATATGAAATAAAATACTAATATTACCTTCATGGCTTATGTCTCATTGTGTCCTAACTCCACTGTTTCTGGTTGTAGATGGTGTGCTCTCAGACAATGCACTGATGGCTTCCAAGATGGCATATGAAGAATGGACTAATAACTTGTAGTTAACTGATACTATGCTATGCAATACTACATGATTATGCTAAAATGATTTTGCTATATGATAATATAGCATAATTGCTATTGCTATTTGCTTCAAAAACTCATGGATGCATATGATTAACTTGCAAAATGCATTTGAAGTCTCACTTGAAGATTAACTCTCTCAACTGAAGCTCTTGATTTTATAGACCTTGAGAGGATGAGATGATGTGGCTTAGATCAACGGTCATGATCAGATCTACAGATTTGGATGGTTGTGAGCAAAGGTGAAGGTTGAGAGAAAGGAGGAAGGAGAAGATAAGTGTCACTCTCTCACCTTGACTGGGTTGTTGACTGAGAGAATCTAGGGATGGTTGGAGAAGATTTAGGCATGATAAGATAAGTGGACTCAAGTCTTTCCTAAGATGTAGGGGGTGTTGGAGAGAATATAGGAAATGGTTATGAAATTGTGTATGTACACAATTTTCATTAAATTTGGAAGTTGAAGATAAATGATGAATTAATATTTAAGAAATATTAATTTCCTTAGCCACATGTTGATGAGTTGGCAAAGGGAAGATGAAGTGGAGATGGAGGGTGAGTTGGAAAATAGATTAAATAATTTAAGAAATCATTTAATATTTGAGACTATAGGATAGGAGAATAACTATTAGATATTGGATATTTAATTGATTGGAGGAGATAATTAAATATTAGATATTTAATTAACTTGGTTAAAAGAATAATTAAATATTAGATATTTAATTAATTAGAAGAATAGGATAGATGAATTAATTAATAAAATATTAATTAATAGAAAGACACTAAAATGAATTAAATAAATTAATCTTTTCAAATTAACTATTTAATAGAAGAATAATTATTAAATAAATATAAAATATTTATTTAATTGCTCATAGCCATTTTTATGTGTATACATTTTGCCCCTCTTTGAAATGATGTGAAGACAACATTGTTTCAAAGATTAAATCAAGTCTCGATAATGCGCCTGATAGAGATAAAAATCCTGATTGTGTGCCCCCTCGGGAGATTGATCATGAAATTGTTGAAAACTCTAGTTTCAACGATTAATCTCATAATATTTGATTAAAAAATTAGTCAATTAAATTGCCCCATTGAAATTAATTACTCTTCAAATAGTAAATATAAAATTAACCAAGGCTAATTTTAATTTCATTGTTATCCTTGTCAGCTTGTGGAGATATTCTTGCTGAGGTGGCCAAATGGTGATTCTCGTGGAGAACCATCATTTTTAGTGTGTTCGGCATTATCAGCGACCTGCCAAGTATGGATATCCGGTAGGTATCTTATCCCAAGCTTTGTTGTCAATTTTTTCTGCAAATTTTCATGTTTTTCGCGCGTTTTTTATTTTTCAATTTTTTTGTAATTTTTTTGACTTAAGGTTAACACTTTTGCAAAATTTTTTAGCACATATGAAATTAGGATTAGTGCAAATGCATAGATTAGCGCATATGCTCTTTCTGTTAGCACATTTGTTAAGAATGTTAGCGCTTATGCATAGTTTTGCGCATATGTTTCGTTTGTTAGCGCCAATGCTTATTAAGGTAGTGCTTTTGCATGAGTTTGTGCATATGCTTGTAGATTTAGTGCATTTGTTCAAAAGGATAGCGCATATGCACTAGTTTAGTGCAAATGCCTTTAGATTTAGCGCATTTGCTCAAATTTGATGTTTTTGATAAGTACAAAGGCTAAAAATCACTTTGATGATTAGATTTAACATGTTTAAAATATATTGATGATGAAATAGGGACCTGATTGAGTGATTGCGTGATTGATATATTGATTGATTAGGTTGATTGCTTGATAGATTGATTGATAGATTGCGTTGATTGCGTGATTGATAGATTGCTTTGATTAGCTTGATTGATAAATTGCTTTGATTAACCTAATTGATAAATTAGCTCTAAGAAACCGATTTAGTTTCTGATGTAAGAGCTTAGTAGAGTTTTGAGTGAACTCAGTGATGATAGAAAACCATGATTGATAGGTTTTAAAATAATTTGATATCTTAAGTTGCTTCAATTTGATTTGATAGATAGATAGCATAGATTGCTTCAGTTTGATTTGATAGATAGATAATGATTTGATGATTGATTGATTTCTCTTGATAAATAGGAGAAACTTGATGTTCTCCAGTGTCAGGAGAAATTACCGGTAGTGCATCATTTAGTTCCAGAGCTGACCTAGGCAGAGATTAGACACATAGATGCATGTGGTTTATGCCATTTGTTGTATATGCCTAAGATTATGCATAATAGAGGATTATTGATGGCGTTAGCCGAGAGATGGCACAACGAGCATAACACTTTCCACCTGCCTATGGGTGAGATTAGTGTGACTCTTGAGGATGTCTACAGGATTCTGCACATCCCAGTGACTGGCGAGCTAGTGCAGTATGATTTTCAGGATCGGGTTGGTACAAAGGCTTGCATTCATGTTTGTTGATGATATCATTGGTAGAGGAGAGATCTGATGGGTAGATATGGTGATGTATTACGAGGCTCTTCCCATTATTCTTGCTAGTCTGATTGGAGGATTTATATGTCCTAATAGGAGATCGCGAGGTTTTTCCATTTGATGGGGTGAGATTCTCCTGAGTATGATGCAGCATCTTACTCGATATGCTTGGGGTGTTTTTATGTTGGCACATTTATATCATGATCTTCATCAGGTGGTGTATGATGAGAGTGTGAGTTTGTCTACAGGATGCACTTTATTGCAGATCTGGTGTTGGGAGCACATTGCTATTACATGGCCTATCCATCACAGAGTTCATGGAGAGAGGCAGCCATATGTGTATTTCTATGCAGGTATCCTTACTCAGCATAAGCTGGGTAAGATGGAGTATTGGCGTTGGGTGATTGATTCATTGAATAGCATTACTTGGAGACCATATGTTGATTGTGAGCCATGGATGGATGATGCACAAACCTTACTATTTATCATGCAGAGTAGATATCTCATTGGTCAGACTCCTTACATTATTGAGCGACAATTGATTGGTCGCATTTTGAGACAGTTTGGTATCATTCAGCCTATGCCTACTGGTGTGACGATATATGCTCGGTGGTATAGAGATAGGTGACATTGGGGACCTTCTTTGTCATTTAAGATTGCTCGTGCAGAGTTTGTTGCTACTCTGAGAGTGACTTATGATATGAGATTGCACATTCTTGATCCTGGGGTTACTGCAGATTATGCTTAGTACATATTAGCTCATCCATTTCCTCGCATTATTGATCCAGTAGATCCTCCTCCCAGCTCAGGAGATGAGGATGATGACTCAGATGATCCAGTTTTTAGGAGATGGAGATGAGAGCTTAGAGCTTCTCATGAGGTTGGAGGAGGTGGAGATGAGGGTGGGGATGGAGGTGGTGGTGGTAGGAGACCTGGACGAAGGGGAGGTCGCTTGAGAGTCCATGGAGGACCGTTTGGATCGGCTGGCAGGATTGAGAGAGCACATCCTATGGGTGGGAGAGATGTTGGATGGATTGGGAGGGAGCATGGTAGGACAGGTATGAGATCATCGAGAGGGTTGCCATTGACAGGAGGCAGGGTGAGTGGACTAGATGGGGGTTGTGGGAGAGGTATTAATTTTGGATAGATTGAGCCAGACCCTAGGGTTATTGCAGTGCATGGTGGAGATGATGAGGATCCTAAGGATCATGTTCCCTTGATTAGATGACGAGTTCAGAGATTTACTCGAACCGAGATTCCAGTAGTTGGATAAGTTGGTGGTGAGGGGATTGGGGTTCATGCACCACAGTAGGATTTAGTAGAGCAGGATGTACCAGTGCATAATATGCCAGAGCAGGATGCACCAGAGCGTGATGTGCTAGGGTAGGATACCATTGATAGTCTGAGAGCATAGATTGAGCAGCTTTGAGTATAGGTGTAGACTCTTATGACTGAGAGGGATAGAGCTGTTAGGAGACAGCAGGATACTCAGGGCCTTCTTGATCATATTCAGCAGGTTGGATCGGGTACTCTCTCGACTGACACTATTAGAGAATTATTTTGGGTTGGGAAGGAGACTTCCTACTAGCGATGATGATATGAGGCGGTAGTTATAGAGAGTAGGTAGTTATTATACCACCGTGTTGATGGATACTAGCAGTGTTGGGGTCATGGGACCTCCTTAGAGGAGTGGTGATCATGGGAGATAGAAATCTGGAGGATCTTCTCGCCAAAAGCCACAGAGACAGATAGAGTCAGGTGATAGTGTTACAGGACAGTCATGACTTGATTTGTATTTGATGAGGCATTTGTGTTGTTTATATGATATCATTGTATACTTGGACTTTTATTGTTTTATGATGATCTATATGCAGACATGGACTCTATATGATGATGATGATTTATATGCATGTTACTCTATTTGATGATGATCTACATGCTTTGATTTTATGGATGCAGTGATTATATGGATGATGTTCCTTTATGTATGTTTTTCTATTTGATGATGATATGGATGCAATGATTATGATCACTATCTTAAATGATGCAAATGCAATGATCTATATGGAATGTTTTTGCATTTTTATATGTAATGTTTAGAATGATTATGAATATAAGTGCAAAGATGCAACTAAATGATCTTAAATGAAATGATAATGCAAACTATAATGATGATACACTATATGATGAATAAAATGCACTTAATTGAATGCAAACTAATGCAATTTTTGAAATGCAACTAAATGAAATGGATAATGATTTAAAATGATTCTAAAATGAATGCACCTATAATGATTAAATGAAAATTTATTTTGTTTGTCCAAGTATACTCAATCTTTATTTATGACCATTGGTCTGTTAACAAAATGATATGCTTATAATGCAACTGACAAATGAATGCTTATAATGCAACTAATAATGAGCTAACTAAATATTGTACAGCCATTCTTCATATGTTATCTTGTAATAGTGCTTTGATTTCATCATTGAGCTTAAAAATGTTGTAAGAAAATACAAGCAACTTGACATAATGATTCAAGATGACCTGAGTATTCCTTACATGGATTTTGATATAGCAAGTTAATACAAGCAACTTGATATAATGGATCAAGTTGACCTGAGTATTGCTTGCTGGACACAGACAAGGATTATCTCCTTTCATGCATGACTTGGAGCGTCCTCCTTGATCTTTTGCCGATCATATCCTTAGACAAGTACATACTTTAGTAAGAGATAAACCATAGACAGCAATCAAAGAAAATATTCATGCCCCATCATAGCTTCTCTAGTCATGGACATCCTTGAGTTGCATAGAGTACATGATTAGCAATAAAATCAAGATATAAACACTAAATCTTGTATGTCATTCACATGTTCTTATGGTCATTAATTGATATAATCATCTTGACGAATGATCTTTGATAATCCTTTATTACTTGTTAATTGACTCTTCGGTTTCTGAGTTACATGATTCAGTTGTTGATGGAATGCCTTGATCTTCGTTGCTTTGTTTGCTCCTTATCTGTTTCAAAATCCTAGGTGTTTTTGGTTTTTCTAAATTTTTTGAATGTTTTGGATTTTCAAAGATTCAAAAGATCACCTTAGCAAAAAGGAATTAGGATTTTGCCCCTAGCGGAAACAAAAATTATTTTGGATGTATGAATTGATCAAGATCCAAACCATGGATGGATACAAATGCAGATTGATTGATTCTGATAAAATCTAAGACAGTGACTATTGCAAGTATGTCAAAGATTGATAATTGTTGGTAAGCTGCATATTTCTTGCTAAATGGTTGAGAGC
This sequence comes from Cryptomeria japonica, assembly GCF_030272615.1. Taxonomy (NCBI): domain Eukaryota; kingdom Viridiplantae; phylum Streptophyta; class Pinopsida; order Cupressales; family Cupressaceae; genus Cryptomeria; species Cryptomeria japonica. Next base: position 346,962,260 of record NC_081410.1, read on the forward strand.
AAATGGATGCTAAAGACGAAATGGATAAACTATGATAGATGGAAGCAATACATGTGATAGGATGGAGTGGATAGGTGTGCAAAGCGATCTCATAGATGGAGGAACCTACTTCTTAGATAGCTCCTATTTACCAGGTTTTCACCATCTAAATTTATTGCATTTTTTTGGATTTTATATGCTTTTTATTAAAACAAATTTAGGACTTTATATGCTTTTTATTGATTTTTTCAGGACTTTATATCTCAAGCATAGAATTTATTGAGATGGATAGAATTGATAGGTTCATCAAACCAATCACCCTCAGGGGTAGATAACTTGTATGCTCTTGATCCATATGTTGCTACTATGACAAAAGGTCCTAGCCAATTCAGTTCAAATTTTCCCTTCTTTTCCCGGTCTTGTTGATTTCTTGGATTCTCCCTTAGAACTATATCTCCAATCTAGAAAATACATGGCTTGACTCTATGGTTATAGCTTCTTGCCATTCTTTGTTGGTATACTTTCAAATGTTTTGTTGCATTTTGGTGACGTTCCTGAATCAGTTCTAGTTCTTGGAGTCGAGAGACTCATTGTTGTTGTTCTGGTATAAGACCGTGCAAGGATACTCGTAGAGAAGGTATCTCTACTTCTATAGGTAATATAGCTTCTGATCCATAGACCAAACAATATGAAGTTTCCCCTGTTGGAGTGTGGATGCTAGTTCGGTATGCCCAAAGAGTAGGATTTAGCTGAATGTGCTAGTCTTTTCCAGCTTCATTGACTATTTTCTTCAAGATTTTCAGGATAGTTTTGTTTGATGCCTCAGCTTGACCATTACCTTGTGGATAATATGGAGTAAAAAACCTATGTTGGATATGAAACTGTTCACATAGCTCTTTCACATCTTGATTTTTGAATGTTCTTCCATTATCAATTATAATAGTCATAGGAACTCCATAGCGACAGATTATGTAATTCAAAATGAATGATGATATGTGTTTTCTTGTCACTGTTGTTAAAGGCACTACTTCAATCCACTTAGTAAAATATTCATTAGCAATCAGAATAAACTTATGTCCATTAGAAGACGAGGTATTGATCTTTCCTACCAAATCAAGGCCCCACTATGAAAATGGCCATGATCCTATCATAGGATATAACTCTTGTGCTAGCGCATGAATGAGATTTCCATGGATCTGACATTGTTTACATTTTCTAGCATAGGTGAATGAATCTCTTTCCATAATAGGCCAAAAGTAACCCATATGAAGAAGTTTCTTAGCCAATGTTAAACCACTTGAGTGTGTACCACAAATACCTGCATGAATGTCATTAAGAACTCTCTTAGATTCATCTTTTTCAAGACATCTCAACAAAGTACCATCTAGACCATGCCTATATAGGATATCAGAAATTAGAGTATAGCGAGAGGATTGACGAATAAAATTTTGTCTTTGATTACGGGATAATTCAAGGGAAAGGATATGATCTTTCAAATATTGATAGGTTTGACCATATAAGGATTGACTGGTTCTTGATATATGGAAAATTTGATAGGTATGTTGGGATTGGATGGTAGAGGTTAAGATATCTTCCACAAGAAATTCATAACGCTATTGATTCTCCTTATTTTGTAAGAGAGATGCTATTGTAGCCATTGCATCTACTGCTTTATTTTTGGGAATCTGGGTAAATGTGATTTCTTTAAAGTATTCTTTAAATTCCTCCACCAATTGTTTGTATGGCATAAGCTTATCATCCTTTGTTTGATATTCATCATTTACTTGATTGATGATAAGTTGTGAATCACCATAGACATGTAGTTCTTTGACATTCCATTCAATAGCCATTTTAAGCCCTATAGATAATGCTTCATACTCTGTAGTATTATTAGTGCATGGAAATTGCAATCTATATGATTTCGGAATTGTGTGTCCTTGAGGTGTGATGAAAAATATTCCTACGCCTGATCCATATTGGGTATAAGAACCATCAAAGTACAATTCCCAAAAGTTTGTACTTACTATCAAGATATCTGCATCAAGAAATTCGATGTGCAAAGGCATGTCATTTTGTAAAGGTGCATCAGCCAATTGATCAGCGATGACTTGTCCCTTGATAGCTTTCTGGTCAACATATTCTATGTCAAATTCACTCACTATCATAACCCATTTGGCTAGTCTTCCTGTCAATGTTGACTTGCTCAATAGATATTTGAGAGGATCTATCTTTGCTATTAGTTTTATAGAATGAATCAACATATAATGTTGCAGCTTCTGAGTTGCAAATATAACTACTAGACATATCTTTTCAATTGAGGAATAATTTAATTTGTAGCCAACAAGTGTTCTATTGATATAATAAACTGCTCTTTCTTTTCCTTCATCATCATGTTGAGCTAGGAGAGCGCCTAATGATACACTTGTTGCTGAGACATAGAGTAATAATGGTTTCCCTTTGACTGGTGATATCAGTACTGGAGGACTCATAAGATATTCTTTTATTTTCAAGAAAGATTCTTCACATTTTATATCCCATTTGAATGGAACATTTTTATGTAGAAGATGGGTAAATGGAAGGCATCTATCAGCCAATTGAGAAACAAATCTCCTAATTGATTGCAATCTTCCTTGTAAAGATCGCAATTGGCTTATGTTCTTAGGTGACTCCATCTCCATGATAGCTTTGAATTTTTCAGGATCTACTTCAATGCCACAAGCTAATATAATGTACCCAAGGAGCTTTCTAGAGGTTACCCCAAATGCACATTTCTTTGGATTTAATCTCAATTGATATCTTTCCAACCTGTCAAAAATCTTGCTTAAAATGTTCAAATGTTCTTTTCTTGTGTGAGATTTTGCAAGTATGTCATAGACATAAACTTCCATAAATGTATGCATCATATCATGGAAAATGGTCGTCATAGCCCTTTGATAAGTCGCTCCTGCATTCTTAAGCCCAAATGGCATGACATTCCAGCAATATGTTCCCCATGCATAGGTGAAAGTTGTCTTCTCTTGATCTTCAGGTGCAATTCTTATTTGATTATATCCTGAGAAGCCATCCATTAATGAAAACATCTCATGCCCTGCTGATAATTCTACTATGATATCAATGTTTGGTAGCAGGAAATCATCTTTTGGACATGCTTTATTCAGATCTCTGAAATCTGTACAGACCCTTATGCTTTTATCTGGCTTTGATACTGGTACAATACTTGAAACCCATTCTGGATAAGCAACTGGTCTTATGAAACCCACTTCTAATAGTTTCTTCAGCTCAGTCTTTACAAGAAGAGCAATGTGTGGATGCATCTTTCTTAGCTTATGCTTAACAGGTTTTGCTTTTAAATCCACATTAAGATGATGCATGATAAGATCAGGATTAAGTCCTGGCATATCGGCATAAGACCAAGCAAAATTTATTTGTATTTGCTTAAAGAATTCCATGTATTATTTCCTCTCTTTTTCTGATAATGAGGCAGCAAAATGAAGTATTTTAGGATCCTTTGATGTACCAATGTTTACTACTTTTTTTGGTTCTATCAAGATAGCAGATCTCTCTTGAAAATATGCAGGAAGAATATCAAACTTTCCATCTTCTGGCTCCTCAAGGAGGTATTCACCATCAGATACGTCCTTTGTTTTCTCTTTTGATTGATCTAATGTTGCCATGAAATGGTTTTCAACAATAGGTCTCTTTCCTTGTTTTATTTCACTTTTGCGACTGAAAAATTTGGCATTCTCCTGACTATGAGAAACATTGCTTGATTCTGCAATGGAAGATATCTTAGGTGGGATGGGTTCAACAGCGTTAAGGTACACGGCTAAGTCATGATCATTGGAAAAGACATTCAATTCGAGGTTGTCTAAATTATCCCAATCAATTAGTTCAGGATGCAGAAGGGGTAAATCATAATCACTGTCATCATTAGGTGTTTCAACGTTCATGATATAATGATCATAATTTGTCATAGAATAGGTACTGTCATAGATTAAATGTTTTTGAGAATTGTCTTTCCCAAGCGTCTCCGAATTAGTCTTAAAAAAATTAATATTAGCATTGTGTAGTTCACACTCAAGTGGTTCTTCAACTGATGTTTGTCCCTTAAATGAATGGATTATGTCCACACGCATGTCTTTAACACTGCAAATTCCTTCTTGATTGACCTCATTTGCATTTTGGAGTTGACATACTTGTGTACATGATAAAGAGGAATCTTTTGCTAGATTTTGTCTCCTTTCAAACTCAACTTCTTTTGGACTAATAGTCAATCCAACTTGACTATCTCTTAATTCTTCTATGGCTCTGCCATATATGAATATATCTTGTTCCTCTTTTGATGAAAATCTTGTATTTTTCAGATGCTTGATCTATCCTTGTTTGTATTTCTTGTGGAACTACTTCTTTGTCTTTGTCATTCCCTTTCCTTTTTGCATATCCCTCTTTTCTCTGAATTCTGAGTTTTTCTTGTCTTGTTTCTAACTCCATCTTTTGTTTTGCAATAGACAAGTCTTCTTTGGTGATAGCTTCTTGGTCTTCATTGTGTTCCTTACTTGATGTAGTAGATAAGACATCTGGACCCCATTCATATTCATTGGAATCTATCTCTGAATCTTGATCTAAGATTACTCCACTATACCATACTAGAATGTCATATGGTGCAAAAAGTTCTCTGATTTCTGCCATCTCTATTTTTACTGCTTCTGGAATATCTTGTTCAAATTTTGCCTTTGTTTGACAAGATTTTTCTTCACCTTTGATGGTAACCTCCTCTTCTTTCTTTTCATGTTATTCTTGCTCTTTTTGTTTATTGGTTACTGTTTTGACCACTTGATGTAGCTTTTCTTGCCAATTTTCTTCTTTAGAAACTAATTTCTTTATCCATTTTTGTTTTTGATGATTATGTTGCTTTTAATTAGACTTTAGATATCCCAACCCGGATTTATCTTCTGTGGATTGTGAGTGCAGACAAATAGGTTTTGAAATACCTTGATGTTGCTTACCAATTGGTCATTTCCCTTCATATCCCATCTTTTTCATGATTTCATATCCTTTGCCATATTTTTTTATGGGAATATTGACTTCTGTTGTTGTTGCTATACTTTTGTCTTCATCCTTGTACAACCAACCAAGAATATCTTTGTCTTCATTTTCTTCTTCAAGAGTTCCAACACTAACAAATGTTCCTTTAAACATATGTTTTGATCTTTCTGATGACTTTGATTGAATATTTGTAGGCTCACCATATGACTTAGGGGAAAGTGGAAAATTATGCAAAGAATATTTTCCCATTCCTTCATCATTTAACTTGATCTTTTCTTCAAAAGTTTCTCATAACTTTTCTTGAATTTATTTGGTAGGATATATTGATTCTCTATTATGTGGAACTCTTGTATCTTGTGTTGGCTTCAAATTATTGCAATATTGACTAGAATCTACAATTATAGTGATCTCTTGTCCTTCATAAGGGAATTTCACACATTGATGATATGTAGAAGGAACTGCTTGCATCTTGTGAATCCATGGTATTCCTAGAAGAATGTTGTAAGAGAGGTTCAAATCTAAAACTTGACACAATGTATTTCTATCCACGGGTCCTATCCTTATTGGTAGCACAATAGTTCCTTTAGAAGAACGTTCTGCTTCATCATAAGCCTTGATGGTTATTTTCTTTTTTGGGTCTACTACATTCTCTGAATATCCCAAAGCTTTTATCAAACTTAATGCACAAATGTTTAAGCCAGCTCCTCCATCTATGAGTACACATTTAACATGAGTTTTATTAACGGAGACTTCAACATGTAAGGGAGCATTGTGAGGATGTTGTAAGGATGCGTCATCATTTTCAGAAAATGATAAGAAAAGAGGAGCTATAAGGTGTCCTACCATGTTTTAGAACTGATCTACATCCAAGTCTTTTGAAACTGTTATTTCTACTAAAGCTTTCTCCAAAATTTCCTTATGCATAGGTGAAACCTTGAGAAGTTATAGAATTGATATTTGAGTGGGCATTCTTTGTAATTTCTCTACTAGATTGTATTGTTGTGATGTGGATGTTGAATCTTTTGCTATACCTAGAAAGGTAACCTTTGCTTTGCTTCTCGTGATAACATTGATTGGTTTTGAAGATGGATTTTCGTTAACAATAATCACATTTACTACATCATCGTATGTATAAGTGTAATTCACTTTGGCTTTTCCTTTGTCATCTTTGAATTGGGACGATTCACCTTTGTCATAATTTGGGAGTGGAGTTTTGAAAGCTAAGTGTGATTCATTTGTCTTATGGCTATCCACTATGATGGTTCCATTATTGATTAGATCTTGGATAAGATGTTTCAATCTTTGACAATCGTTTGTTAGGTGTCCTTTATTTCGATAATTACAAAAATGATTGTCATTCCACCAATTGGGCTTAACTAGTGGTTCATAACTTCTTGCTTCTGGTAAAACAATTAATTTGTTGGCAAGCAGAGTTTTTAGAGTTGATTCCAAAGATTCTCCAATGTTTGTGAATTTCCTCCGAGGATTGGAGAAAAAGGACTTGGCTTTATGGTTTTCTGGATTGTTATTGCTTGGGATTTGACTTGATAAATTAAAAATTGGTTGTTGTTGTTTTGTAGTACTATTATCGTCATTCCCTTCATTGTTGACATTCTTATTCTTTGACTAGAACTTGGGTTTGTCATTGTTGTTGTTATTGTTGTTGTTGTTGTTGTTGTTGTTGTTGTTGTTGTATGAATTATTGTAAAGTTTTAGTTCTCCTTTCTTTACCATTGCGTTCTCTATTTTCAAACCATTCTCAACCATTTTGGCAAAAGAGGGAGGACATTGTATCCTTAGTCGATAACTCATTTCACTGATAAGATTATCAATGAATATGTCCATTTTTTCTTGATCAGGTACATCTCAGGGATACCTATTAAACATGTGTTTCCATCGTTGTAAGAAAATCATAAAGGATTCACCATTCTTTTGTTTAACATTGCAGAGATCCAACATTGTTATTTAATTCCTTATATTGTAGGAATATTGTGAAATAAACCTATTCACAAGTTCTTCAAAGGATTTGATTCCAAATGGTAATCTTGAAAACCACTCCACTGATTTTCCATTTAAACTCCAAGGAAAAAGATGCATAAGGTAAGTTTCATCATGAGAAAATTCCATACTCATAGTACAAAACTCGATCTTGAGGATTAGACTTTCCATCGTATTTGTCATATTTAGGAATCTCGCAATGTTGCGGAAATGGTATTGTATATGGTGAAAATGGAAACAACAATGTTGAAAGACTAAATGAATTCAACCACAAAACTCTAGCCTAACAACAACAAAGATCCACCATAACATATGAAGATTACCTAAGACAATGCAAATCAAATGAAATCACAAAGATTATACCATCACATGTCCAATAGGGTTTGGATCTCCATCCTTCCTATCTCCATTGATCTTGCTTGATATATTTGCTCTCAGATTATATGTGCACAAGAGCTCCACAAAGAACGGAAATGTGGTTGCAAGTAGGCTTGATTGCATATGCAAGTTCGAAAGCATAGTTGGGGTTGAATGCATAGTGAGGGTTTGATAAGGAAGGAAGCATCTCCTTATATAGAAGACACTATATGAAATGGAGGGATAAGATTGAGAGGTGTAAAAGAGGTCGGCTATGATTAGAGGGTAGGTAAAGAAAATAAGAAAATAATAAGAGGGTAGGTAGTGTATGAATTAAGAGATGAATGACATGTTTCATAGGTAGAAAAGGCTAATGAATTAATTAAATAAATAAAGATTTATTTAATTAATAGAAGAAGTGGGATCAATTAAATAAATAAGATATTTATTTAATTTAAGAAAAGGGATAATTTAAATAAATAAAGGTATTTATTTAAATGAGAAATAAGGCTAGAAGAGGATAAATGAATTAATTAAATAAATAAAGATTTATTTAATTAATAGAAGAATTAGGATAAAATAACTAAATAAATAAAATATTTATTTAATTAGACATGACAATTTTAGGTGTCTACATTTTGCCCCTCTTTGAGACAATGCAGCTTGTTGCGTTGTTTCAAAGAAGATAATATGAACTGATACAAAGTTGCCCCAAGATGGGAATGATATGCCCCCTCGAGAGATTGGATGAAAATGTCTAGAAAGATCGTAGACAATCTCTCGATAAGAAAGAAAGGCTAGAATGGACTAACCGGATAGGATAGAGTGATAGAGTCACGAGATAAAGAAGACTGGCTCGGGAGACGAGGGCTAGGGATAGGGCTAGGGTAGTCTATAAGATAGACCATGAGGGGAATACATCCTCATTATCATCCACACATCCAAGAGATCAGAGTGCAAAGAGAGAATTGAGCAGCAGCAGTCAGCAGCGATGGCATTGGTGCATAGGTTCGATCGTGTTTGCTGATTTGAGAGGCCAGCAAATACAAGAGAGGTGGTGAGTACCACAAAACCTCTTTGTACTTTTTAGTAATAAATGTTGTCATAAATGCATCTTAGGTAGTGCAATAAATGCGCTCTAGGATAATATCAAACAATGTCAAAAAATGTCGAGGCGCGTCTGCGTTGGTGCCAGGCACGTTTGTGTCATGAATGTGCGTTTATGTCTTCTAGGTCAAATCAACAGTTCTGTGATGAACATACGTTGTCAATTGGATAAGCTGCTGAGAGGATACACACAAGCAGGTCCTTTAGGGAAGACTACAATAGCAAATAGGGCTAGGATTGACAATTTTGTGATGGAACATACGTTGCCAATTAGGAAACTACTCAAGAGGATACACTCAAGCAGAGGCCCTAAGATAAGATAGATCGAGGCACTTTGTGATGAACAGGGAGTACCAAGACATAGTACTTTGTGATGAACAGGGAGTACTAATATGAGCAACACTTTATGATGAATAGGGAGTGCAAATGTAAGCAGCACTTTATGATGAACAGGGAGTGCAAAAACATGTAGTACTTTGTGATGAACAGGGAGTACCACTAGGATAAATAGCAACACTTTGTGATGAACAGTGAGTGTCACTAAGATAGAGCGCCATATGATAAATATAAGCACTGAGATAAAAAGAAGCATTTTGTGATTAACAGTGAATGCCACTTTAACTAACACAGTTGATTTTCTTGACTGCAGGAGTACCTACCTATGTTAAAGTCACAAGAGAGATTCCCATCGACTCAGAAGTTACAACCGGAGCTGACATTTGAGGACTGAGCTGCCATTGAGGTTATGGGTCTGCGATATATTTTGTATGTGCCTGAGTTTCAAGCGAACATGAGATTGTTGACTGCGCTGGCTGAGAGATGGCACTCAGAGACTTGTAGTTTCCATTTGCCGATGGGTGAGATGATAGTCATCTTGGAGGATATTTACAGGATACTGAGGATACCGATCGATAGGGAGTTGGTTCCTTACAATCGAGATGGAGACAGGGATGCCCTAAGACGAGTGTTTCAGGATCCGGGATTGGAGATGAGGGCTGGACACGTGGCTTGGGATACTATGACACAGACAAGATTAGCACTACTGGCGGTGCTGGGAGGAGTGATCAGTGGGTTCCTCTGTATTAGTTTTGTACCATTTTGTATGATGATGTAGACACCTGCGGGTGATTGCAGCCATATGATTTTGACATCATTGTATCATGACACTTATGATTTTGACACTTATGATTTTGATATATATATGAGATGATTCATCTTTGTGGCAGCTATATGTATGTGTACCTATGTGATGAGATGTTTCATTATGTATGTTTCTATGTGATGAGATATTTCATGATGTATGTTTCTCTGTGATGGTTATGATATGGATGCAAATATGTACATGAGGAAATGCAATATTTTTGTTCTTTTATGTTTTTAATGTTATGCATATGTGAATGTGAATGTATGAAATGCAGATGGATGTGATATGTGAATGTAAAATGTGCTAACATGTGTTGTGTGTAGGATATGGTGCAATTGTGATATCTATATGTATGTATGAAATGCTAACATGTGATAATGCAGGTGCAACTACATGAAATGCAAATGTTTTTGGCGTGTCATTATACTCAGTCATGTGATAGTAGGCTACACGGACTCAAGAAGGACGATGGAAGTCAATCAAGAAAGGGGGATGAAAGATAGAAGATATGAAAGTGAAAAGAGCTTCTTGTGCATTATCATCATTGAGCTTTATTATGGCAAGTAGGTTATGACAATTGAGGCATATGTTTGACCCAAAAAGTTATTATACCTATTTGCATGGAGATCAGACAGTCACAAACAAGGAATGCCCTAGTTCACACTAGACTCATAGTGTCCTCATATCCTTGGACAAGTCATAGCATTACTAAGAGACAATCCACAAACAGCAAAAGAAAAATAGGTGACGATACCCCATCCTCACCTTTCTAGTCAAAGACATCCTGGAGATAAAAATCTCTAGTCAGAGACGTCCTAAAAAAGCTAAAAGACATGTCACCAAAAAGATAAAATCAAAAGAAAACCAAGACTCGACACCAACATCCACTGTAGTCCTCAAGTTTAGTGTCTCTTGTCACTCATATAAGTCTTATTTGATTGTGGTCACAATGTTTACTTTCACAAAAAGGATAGGTAGCACTGAACCATATGTTGTCTGAGTCTGTTGAAAGATTTGATTTGTTGAAGTTCATTGTTGCTGTTGTGTCTCATCTGAAACTGATTGAATCCATGAAACTGATATTTTATTGCAAAGAAGATGAAACTTTATTGCGGATTGGTGACGCAAGTGTTTCTTTATTGTGGATTGTGCGAGGATAGACTGACGAAAACTGGAAGAAACTATACTCCTCGAAACATGTGATGTTCTTAGTTCCACACCCATTACTAGACGTAGGATTTGCCTTGGCCACAAATAGGAGCTGATTTATTATGGATGAAAAGGGACGAAAAGGGAATGTTTATTATGAATGGCTAACCAATCTTGGGTAGATCAATAATAAGCCATGATGGGAATGGATAAGTTTATTATGAATGGATAGGTTGTGAGTGTATGCAAAGTGAAGGATGAAATGGAATCCTAAAGGAGGGAGGAGCAATGTCTCTACGCATGGCACCGGTAACCCAATTTTCACCACGGTACTTGCCCAGGGAGCCACCGAAGTGGTTTTCACCGTTGGACGAAATGTTTGTTTTTTTTTTGTGTCAAAAGGCGCCTGTTTGCCAAGTTTTCACCAAGTAACAATTTTTTCTTTTTATGTTTTTTTTTTTGTATTTTTGAATTTTTCAAAAAAAAAAATTTAATGATTTTTTTGTATTTTTGAATTTTTTGATTTTTTTTTTAATTAGGATATTTTGAAGAGCTATGTGTAAAACCTGCGAAGGTGCATGTTGTTGATAGGATCCTCCAAAGGTTCACCCTCTGTCATTGAGAGCTGATATGCACCAGATCCATATGTTGTTGTGATGATGTAAGGACCAAGCCAGTTTGGTTCGAACTTGCCCTTCTTTTCTCTATCTTGTTGATTTTTAGGATTTTCTCTGAGAACTAAGTCACCCACCTCAAATGTGTGAGGCTTTATCTTATGATTGTAGTTGCATTGTTCCTTGACTGAATGATATGTTGCTTGAGTGACTATCTTCCTTGATAAAGGAATTGAGATAGAATTACTAGCGTGTCGACTACTTGGGCCCATATGCGTGTCACCTAAAGAACTTTGGGCATCCCTGACAACAAAGTCCTTCAAGGAAGCTCCATTAAAGGTCCATGATGTATCACCAGAAGGGAAAGGATGTGTGGAACAAGTGGATGAGTGATGAAGGCTCATGATTGTGAAAAGAAGTGAAAGTAGGATGGCATGATGAAGACTTAGGATCAACAAGTATTCTTTTTGGCTTGAAATTGTAGAACTTTTGCCCCCAATTATTTAGGTATTAGGGGAGATCAACTCTTGTTCCTTTTTCTTTATAGGATTTTTATCCTTGACTTTGATTTTTGCAGAGTCCAATAGCTTTTGATTTTGATTTGGACTAAAGGACTTTTCTTTAATTTTTACTTTTGAATTTTCCTTTTCAAAGCTTGATTTTTGATCCCCAATTAGTAAGGGCTTTTGTAATTCTTGTTGATCCAAGTCTGGGAGCAGAGTGGAAATGGAATGAGTGGATGAAATGGTAAGGCTATGTGAGTTCTCAAGAGGGTTGGCGATACACTCAATAGATTCTTCGTTGGCACCACTCTTAGGACTATTGATATCAAGAGATGCTTGCACCACTAGAGGAGATTTACATTCAAACTTAGTAGCCACAACACTAGGTGGTTCATACCCAATTCTTTGGCATTGCAAATTGTTTGTAGGATGTTCCTATTGATAAAATGTGTCAAGAGATAGTGGAACTTGATCAACATAAAAGATATACTCACCACATCCCATGTCTTTAATTTTTAACTTTTCTTTGATCTCTACTTGGTTTGATGTAGAAGCTTTTAATGATTCTGGATCCACATATGTTGATGAAGGAATAGCTTCTCTATTACTTGGAATGATCGTCTCAGTTTTTGGTCTCAAGTTATTGCAGTATATGAATGGATTAGGATCTCCATTAACTATTATTTCAACTCCATTGTGAGGAAATTCAATGCATTGGTGATATGTAGATGGTACTGCGCTCATCTCATGAATCCAAGGACGTACCAAGAGTATGTTGTATGTGAGATCTAGATCAAGGACTTGACAAACCACATCCTTTGTAACTGGCCCAACTTTGAGGGGCAAGGTGACTGTGCCTTTGGAAGATCGCTCTTCATCATCATATGCTTTGATGGTAATTTTGTTTGTAGAATTCACAGCTTTATCAGAATATCCCAATTGTTTAATTGTGCTCAATGTACAAATGTTTAGACCAGCTCCTCCATCTATTAGGACTCATTTTATTCGATGTTTGTGTATGAAGGCTTCAATGTGTAATGGTGCATTATGTGGCTGACTTACGGAGGCGTCATCGGCTTCTATGAATGTAAGGGAGTGTGAAACGGAAAGGTATTCCACCATGGCTTGAAACTGGTCCACATTCAGATAAGTAGGGACAACAGTGTCTCTCAAGATTTTATCAAGAATGGCTTTATGTGCGGGGGATATGCGTAAGAGCTCAAGGAGGGAGATGAGCATGGGCATCTTCCCTAATTGTTCGACAAGGTCATACTCAGGTTTGGTTGATGAGGAAGATGTGTTTTTAGCTAGAGCACCTTGCAAAGTGAATTTACCTCGATGGGTTGTAACATGACATTTAGAGGTAGGTTTGGAAGAAGATCCAATGCCTTTTATGACAATCTTGGGTCTTTGGGTAGAATCCTCAGGCGTTTTGTCCTTGATGATAATGGTAGAGACATAATTGTCCATTGAAATGTGATTGATAGTTGAATCATAGTTATAGGATGCTCTGGTATAGTTGGTTTGGTCATCTATGGCTTTGGCTTTTCCCTTGTCATGTTTTGGGAATGATTCCTTAAACATCTCATGTTCTTGATTGGATGAGTGTCCTTCAATCTCAATGTCACCTCTATCAATAAGATCTTGTATGATGTTCTTCAGTCGATGACAATTTCTTGTCTTATGACCCTTTCTCTTATGGAATTTGCAATACTCATCATCATTCCACCAATTTGGTTTGACCTTTGGCTCATATGGAGGAAAATCTAGAATTGTGATTACTTTGTTTGCCACTAGCTTCTTGAAAACTGACTCAAGTGGTTCTCCCAATGGGGTGTACTTCCTTCATGATGTGGAAGTTGTTTGAGTATTCACTTGATTGTTTGTAGAGCTTGATCCCAAAAAAAGGATTTTGGGTCGCACTGTATTGGCATCAACAACACCATCATTGACTGTGTTCTTGTTTTTGTTCCAAAATCTTGGCTTATCTTTTCCTTTAAAGTCATCTTTGTTTTCTTTGAATATCTTAATGACTCCTTGCTCAATTAGGACCTTTTCTGTCGCTAAGCCTTTTTCAATGACATCCTTGAAGGTGGACAAACAAGCTTTCCTTAGATCATAGCCAATGTCTTTATTAACATTCTGGGTGAACATTTCTACCATTTGTTTTTGTGGAATTTCACAAGAGCATCTACTAGCTAGATTCCTCCATCTTTGTAAAAATGATGAAAAAGATTCTCCATCTTTTTGTTTAGTGTTGCACAAAGTAGTCACCAATATGTCTGTCTCTATGTTGTATGAGAAATTTTGGATAAATGCCTCTGCTAGATCACCCCAAGACTTAATTCTAGGTGGGAGTTGGGAGAACCATTCCATAGCTTGATCACCTAAGCTTTGTGGGAATAATCTCATCAAATATGTCTCTTTTGCTGCTACCTCAATGCAAGCTGTGAAAAACTGTCTTATGTGTGCCTTAGGATCTCCTTTGCCTCTATACTAATCAAACTTAGGTGTCACAAAGTGTGTAGGAAACGCAGGCATTGGAATGCGTTTGTCAAATGGATAGGGACATATGTCTCTCATTGTGTAGGTTGGCTTCGGTGTATTTATGTCCTCCATTTTCTTTTGTAAGTCCCTGATTTGTTGCTCCAAATTGTTCTTCGGTGGAGATCGACTTCTTGGACCATACCCCATGTTTGAGGCACCAATTGGAGGAGGAGCATGTTGCATATATGGATGATTTTGATCATACACATGTTCATATGGAGGAGGTCTATAATGATGTTGCGTATAAGGACCACTTGGTATAAAGTCATGATGAGGAATGGAATATCTGCTTTGTCCATGTATACCATACTCTATAGGCATGTCATGAGTTTGTTCTAGTGTGTTGCCCCCAAATTTGACGCGAGGTTTCCTTGTGTCCAAATTTTGAGCATGCCTTTGAATATCCAATTGCTTTGGTGGTTGATCCTTAGCTTTGGCATATTTTTCTGCATAAGACTTCCATAATGGTCTGTGAAGGTGAGTATCATATGCTTGACCATGTGTATGTGGGACCTCTGGTTTTTGAAACAAAGATGATGGTGATTCAGGCACCATATGTGGTCCTCTATTGCCTCCACTATTAGGCCTCCTTTGATCCATGTTGGAGTGAGTTTGTTGCAAAGCTCTATGTTCCATTATTTGAGACATGTCAAAATCATGAGGGATCTTGGTTCCACTTTGTGCCATCACTTGTAGAAAGTATTGTCTATCTCTCCTCATTATTTCCTCAACCAATCGATTGAAATGGGGATTCATAATGGTGTCTTCCACTTCTGCTGAATGTATGGAAAAGTTGTCCATATTGTCATTGTGTGTATCATTGTTGTTTGTAGTGTCCATGTTTTCAACATTTGGAATGTTTCTATAGGCATCCATGTCAGGTAATGTAGTATGATCAGAATTGAAAAAGGTATCATTGTCATACTCATAGGAAATCATGTTTGCGGACTCTTGAGCCTCTTTAGCTTCTCTCCTAGATTTTTGGGAATGGGTTTCAACCATGAACTAGGTATTGACCAAGATGTGTGAGACTAGATGAAAATCGAAAGAGTATGGAAGACCAAGAGTTGGATGGAATGTAAATGAATCTGAGGTGTACTTGCAATGTCCAAAGTGTAAGACCAAGTATGTATGTAGTAGAGTAGGTGTGGCTTCCAAAGAGATGATAGTTTCTCTTGATGAGGTAAGTTGACCTTGACTCTAAGTAAGACCAAATGAGACCCAAAGGTGATAGACCTTGATGAGGAACCACTTAGCAAAATGTTGTTGTATGTAGTGTGTTGACAAAGTATGATGAGGACAAGCAAGTGACCTTTTGACTCAAGTTTAGACAAATGTGAATGTAATGTAAGGTGTAAAGAAATGATGGACTTTGTGAGACCCAAAAATAGGTTGAATGCTAGATGAAAACCTGAAGAGATGGCCTAAGATGCTCAAGAATGTTGAAACTGATTGCTCTTGTTTGCTGGATTGTAAAATTTTCCAATTTGTGAAGTTGTTTTGTTGTGACCCAATCTGAAATTTTGACTGTATTTTTGTGACAAGAGGACACAATGTTGATGAAGACTCAATGTTTGCAAGTGTCTAGACTCAAAATGACTCAAAGAAAAATGTGTTGTTTCATGTAAAAAAAATTTGCATACACTTGAAGACACAAAAGACACAATGTTTTGTTGTTTGGTCTTGAATGTTTGATTGTTCAAAATAAGTCAAGCACAATTCTTATGCCTGGCCAAGACAATAGTTGTTGATCCCACGTGGAATTTCCCCCGAGGCTACGTTATTCAGAGCAGATACTTAGATGCTTGACCCCACTGGCTCCACCCTCGGCACTCACTTCTCAGGGCAGCCAAGCATCAGTCCCCACAAAAACTCCTCGTGGCGAACTTTGTATCTCTACTAAGAATCGTATGTGTGTGGGCCGCTACCAGAGGTCTGACCTCCTGCCCCAACAACTAGAAGGATTTTGGCTTCTAAAACAAAGAGGTGCTAGTAAGGGCATCTGCTCGTGTGGCCATACATGTGGCACTTTCATCTCTGTAAATACAGAAGACTCCCAGCCGGTAGGGGTTATGCCCTACAACTGATCAAATAAATTTGATCAAACGGGTTTCTAGGGAGACATAGTGTCAGTATGAACTAATCAGCACACGTTATCCATAGTTTTCACCATGAATATTGTTATTTATAGTGGTTTGGAAGAAGATGGCTTTTCTTTTGCTACCACTTGGGTCGTTCTCTCCTCACTAGTAGTCTTAATGACCACACGGGGAGACAGGCTTTCTAAAGATGAAACAAAAAGAGCCTATTGCTCAAGACACAAAAAACAATGGTTCAATTTTAATGCACCAATTGAAGTGTTTGCTAATCTATGAAAACAAGGCACACAATGAAAGATAAAAAACCCTTGCCAAGGTCCTACAACAAAGATCTATTAGTAGTTTGGATTTTTTCAAATGATCACCCCTTCCTGCAAGCACACAAGTTAGGTAAATTTTAGATCCAAAAGACTTTGTGAAATAGGGGTCTTCAACAATGCATTTTGTTGACCAATTCAAAGATCTGATTCATCATAAAAAAAGACCACCTGTAAAATTTCAAGAGATTTCCAGAAATGTAAGAAAATCCGAAAAAATTTGCTAATTTGCTCCAAAATTTAATTTTTTATGAAAAATCATAAAAAATTCATATAAAATACAAAATCAATCCAAAAAATCTAAAATTTTTACTGAAAAGTCCTGATGGTCTTCCAAACTTGCACAAAAAAATTTCTGCAACAAATTCAAGTAGTTTGTGAGATATGAGTAAAATAATTGAAAACCCTAATTTTCAAAGATCCGATTTTTGAGAAATGATTTTGCATCAAATTTAAAATCACAAAGAACAACTCCTATGTATAATTCTAAAATATTTCCAAAAATGTAAGAAAATCCAAAAAATTTGCTAATTTGCTCTCAAAATTATTTTTTTATGAAAACTCATAAAAAATTCATATAAAATGAAGCTTTGATCCAAAAAATCTGAAATTTTTACTGAACACTTGTGATAATTTTTTTAACCTACAAAAAAACTTTTATGCCAAAATTTGAAGTCGTTTCTGAGATATGATCAAAATAAGGAAAAACCCTAATTTTTAAAGATCTAATTTTTAGAGAAATATTTTACATCAAAATTAAAATCACAAAGAACAGATCATATGTATAATTATGAGAGATTTCCAAAAATGTAAGAAAATCTGAAAAATTTGCTTATTTTCTCTCAAAATTAATTTTTTATGAAAATTCATAAAAAATTCATAGAAAATTAAAATATACTCCAATAGATTTGAATTTTTTTTTGCGAGCTCTTGATACAATCTTCAACCTGCAAAAACAATTTGGTTCAAAATTTCCAATCCGTTTGTGAGATATGATCGAATCTCTCCAAGATCTTGATTTTGTGTCCAAAACCCTAGCTGCACAAGGTTATTCTCCAAATTGTTTTACAAAACAGTAATATAGGGTTAGAAAAACATGCAAAAAATATAGATCTAACAAAAATCCATGTCCCACGGGGCGTGCCAAAATGTATATGGTGAAAATGGAAACAACAATGTTGAAAGACTAAATGAATTCAACCACAAAACCCTAGCCTAACAACAACAAAGATCCACCATAACATATGAAGATTACCTAAGACAATGCAAATCAAATGAAATCACAAAGATTATACCATCACATGTCCAATAGGGTTTGGATCTCCATTCTTCCTATCTCCATTGATCTTGCTTGATATATTTGCTCTCAGATTTTATATGTGCACAAGAGCTCAACAAAAAACGGAAATGTGGTTGCAAGTAGGCTTGATTGCATATGCAAGTTCGAAAGCATAGTCGAGGCTAAATGCATAGTGAGGGTTTGATAATGAAGGAAGCATCTCCTTATATGGAAGACACTATATGAAATGGAGGGATAAGATTGAGAGGTGTAAAAGAGGTCGGCTATGATTAGAGGGTAGGTAAAGAAAATAAGAAAATAATAAAAAGGTAGGTAGTGTATGAATTAAGAGATGAATGACATGTTTCATAGGTAGAAAAGGCTAGTGAATTAATTAAATAAATAAAGATTTATTTAATTAATAGAAGAAGTGGGATCAATTAAATAAATAAGATATTTATTTAATTTAAGAAAAGGGATAATTTAAATAAATAAAGGTATTTATTTAAATGAGAAATAAGGCTAGAAGAGGATAAATGAATTAATTAAATAAATAAAGATTTATTTAATTAATAGAAGAATTAGGTTAAAATAATTAAATAAATAAAATATTTATTTAATTAGACATGACAATTTTAGGTGTCTACAGGTATCATATTCAGATTTTTATTGAACGGATATGGGCATATATCTTCTAGTGAATACTTCTTGGAGTTTGTCCCATTTTGCATGTCTTGCATTTGTTGTTGTAGAGTTTGTATTTGTTGAGTAAGGTTTGACAATGGATTATCCACATAGTTTCTCCTTGTTTCTTCATGAGTTCTCTTGTCACTATGCTCTTTTCTTGTGTCATCCCTTTCTTTCCTTGTTTCTTCATGACTTTCTTTGTTCACGTCCTCGTTATTTGGATCATATGTGTTTTGGGTGTTACTTGCCTCCGCATCTTGTTTCAAGATTTCTATGTTAAAGTCTTGTGGTAGTTTAGCTCTAGATTTTGCCGACATCAAGAGATATTTTTCTTTTTGTTTTGCCAACAATTTTTCCATTAGCCTATCAAATTTGAAATCTTGCTCAAGGTCTCTAATGGTGCTATTGACTGCTTCTTCGTCAACAGCAGTAAATCCAAAAGTGTGGAATACAGAAGTATCTTCTTCCTCCATTTGTTGTTGTTTTCTAAGTTGGTTGTGTTGGGCTCTAGTCCAAACTGGCATGTGATTATTTCAAAGTTGTTGAAAGTTCCAAAGGACAAAGTCAATAGGTGATTATTGGCTTACGAAGATATGCCTTGTTGATTTTACCACTATTCTTTGTTCGTTGGGATAAAGCGTCTCTTTGTTGAAAAGCACGTCTTTGCAAAATTTCACTGTCAAATTTTGTACTGCAACCACGTAGGTAGTGATGAAAACAGTGTAGGAATATCCTATGTTTCAATAAGATCTTGCGATTGATATACAAGAATCTTATCCTTTTTTGAGTAGCTTTATAATTGGGTTTTCTTTTCTTAAGATGATACTTAAAAGTCATATAAGCACTTGGTAATTCACAAGTTTGTTTGATTCCAATGTTGTGCGATTCTGGTTTTGATATAACCTAGGTTCAAAATAGGAAAGATATATCCAAGATTAGGAACCTAGTATAGATTGATCAAGCTTTGTGATAGAGGATTTGATTATCCTGATGAGAAACTTGACAAGGATGTTGATTTTTTGCACTTAAGATGTTTGAATCAATAGCTTGTTGAATGTTGATGTTTATAGAACCTTTTGGGTATAACATGTTGGATTACTGACCTAGTTGTTTGAGCTAGTTTGAAAATACATGATGGTTTAGAGACAAATCTACTTCAAGAATTATTTTGATATTGATGTTTTGACATTTTGATTTTGATCTGATGTTTCAAGTGTTGGGAAGCTTTTTGTATTACCCTTTTGATCACACTTTTTCAGTAATTTGTTGGATTTTTGCTTTCTTGTAGATGATAATTTTCTTCAATTTTTGACCATTTGGAACATTTTACAGACATAGAAGACACAATGTTTAATAAACAAAATGCACAAGCAAGTACAATCCCAATGGCAGGCTGAGACAATAGTTGTTGAATCTCATGTGGGGTTTCCCCCGAGGCTACGCTATTCAAAGCAGATATTTAGATGCTTGACCCCACTGGCTCCACCCTCGACACTCACTTCTTTGAGGCAGCCAAGCACCAGTTTCAATGAAAACTCCTCATAGAAAACTTTATATCTCTACTAGGAACCATATGTATGTGAGCTGCTTCAGAGTTCCGACCTCCTGCGCCAACTACTAGAAGGATTCTAGCAACTAGTACAAGTGGTTTTTAGTAAAGACTTCTGATCATGTGGCCATACATGCGGCACTTTCAGCTTTGTGCATATAGAACGTTCCCAGCCTATAGAGGTTACACTCCATAGGGTTTATGGGGAAACATAGTGTCGGTATGAACTTATCAGCACATGTTGTTTGGGACTTTCATTACAAACACAATTTATTTATAGTGGATTGGAAGGACTCAGTACTAGCCCGTTTCCACTTTAGGTCATTCCCCTCTCATTGGCCCCCTCAAGGCAGCTCGGGAAGGCAGACCCTCTAAAGGACTTAATTGCTTGAAAGTAAAGAAAGCTTAAAAGAGTGGGTTTAGCTTTTTGGTCACCCAATTAAGGAGAGAGCATATACCTACCGCTTTTGAGACACGGAATATAAGTGTTATTTTTAACCTTTTCAAAGCAATTGTTGGCTAAGTCCTATTTGGAGATGTTGCTCCAACAAAGCATGGTGTTCATTTTAGCCCTTTTAAAAGTCTATGTGCAACTATTTTTAGAGAAAATACTAAAAATGCAAGTTGCATGATGTCAATTCATCCTCTTAGTTAAACTAGATGAACAAGATATGATAAAATACTTCCCAAATGAAGACTTTTAATTAACTAGATGAGGAAATGCATAAAATTTGTCTTAAATACCATCCTGCAAATGCATGTTAGTAATCTGTAAAATATAATTTCTTGGACATTCGGACCTGCAAGAATTTTTTGTCAGTTTGTAAATAGAAGCGCTAATCTAACACATGCACTATCTTTTTGCTCAAAAGCACTAACCTACAGGTCAAAAGCGCTAACCTAGATTGCAAAAGCGTTGCTTTGTGGATACAAAAGTGTGATTTCTTTGACAAATGTGCTAACCTAGGACACAAATGCGCGAACCCGTAATGCAAATGTGCAAACTTTAAAACAAAAGCGCTAACCTAAAATGCTCATGCGCTAACCTATAGTGCAAATGTGCTAACCTAGAAGGCAAATGTGCTAAATTGTAGAACAAAAGCACTGTCAGAATTCACATGTGTGAATCTGCATTACAAATGCGTTAATTTTATTATTTGCGAGATTTTTTAAGGTATATGCGAGGTCTATGAGCCCCACGGTGGGCGCCAAAATGTGTCAACTTGAATTTCATCCTCAGAATGTTAACTGTAATAAGTTAGTTTCACAAAATACAAATGGAAATGCTACAGGAAATCCAAACTCAACCAATGAAACTACATGAAGTACATATGAGATAAAATACTAATATTACCTTCATGGTTTATGTCTCGTTGTGTCCTAACTCCACTATTCCTGGTTGCAGATGGTGTGCTCTCAAACAATGCACTGATGGCTTCCAAGATGGCATATGAAGAATGGACTGATAACGTGTAGTTAACTGATACTATGATATGAAATACTACATGATTATGCTATATGATAATATAGCATAATTGCTATTGCTATTTGCTTCAAAAACTCACGGATGCATATGATTAACTTGCAAAATGCATTTGAAGTCTCTTGAAGTCTCACTTGAAGATTAACTCTCTCAACTGAAGCTCTTGATTTTATAGACCTTGAGAGGATGAGATGATGTGGCTTAGATCAACGGTCATGATCCAATTTGCAAATTTGGATGGTTGCGAGCAAAGGTGAAAGTTTAGAGAAAGGGGGAAGGAGAAGATAAGTGTCACTCATCTCACCTTGACTGGGTTGCTGACTGAGAGAATCTAGGGATGGTTGGAGAAGATTTAGGCATGATAGGACAAGTGGACTCAAGTATTTCCTAAGATGTAGGGGGTGTTGGAGAGAATATAGGAAATGGTTATGAAATGTGTGCACATACACAATTTTCATTAAATTTGGAAGTTGAAGATAAATGATGAATTAATATTTAAGAAATATTAATTTCCTTAGCCACATGTTGATGAGTTGACAAAGGGAAGATGAAGTGGAGATGGAGGGTGAGTTGGAAAATATATTAAATAATTTAAGAAATCATTTAATATTTGAGACTATATGATAGGAGAATAACTATTAAATATTGGATATTTAATTGATTGGAGGAGATAATTAAATATTAGATATTTAATTAACTTGGTTAAAAGAATAATTAAATATTAGATATTTAATTAATTAGATGAATAGGATAGATGAATTAATTAATAAAATATTAATTAATAGAAAAACATGAAAATGAATTAAATAAATTAATCTTTTCAAATTAACTATTTAATAGAAAAATAATTATTAAATAAATATAAAATATTTATTTAATTGCTCATAGCAATTTTTATGTGTATACAGATTTTGCCCTTGAAATTTTGACCTACTCTGCTGGTAATTTTGGTTTTGTGCCTAGTAGGGCTTGTTGGCCTAGGACAATTATCTCTTTATTGAAACCAATTCATTACCAAACCTCTGCATGGAATGCACCATGGTCCGCATCGAGGCCTTGGGCTCCTGAATCTCTGTAGATGATTGAGTAGGTGCAGACATGATTTGCTGACTTGTAGATGCTACTAGGAGAGGCACCAAAATAGGCTGTTGTGTAGGAGCCTCTGGGAATAGGGACATTAGAGGTCTAGGATCTATCTTCCCTACTTGTATTAAATAATTTTCTGCCTTTATGGCTATGTCATATGTACCTAGTAAGTTCTCCCCTCCCATTTATTGTATCATAGTAGCAATATCATTATTATGAGCCCTAAGGAAATATAAAAAGCTATAATTGGAAGATGGATTGGCCATAGTAGGGATTCTATCCCAAGTCTTCTAAAATCTATAATTAAAATCTTCCATGAATTCATGAGTTGCTCTCTTGATAGTAGTTAATTTCTCTACAAGAGATAAATGGTCACTCTTGTCCTCAAAGTGTTTCATAATTTTTCCCCCAACTCATACCAATTATGGATGGAGTTAGATGGTAATCCCCTATACCATTATGGGGTTTTTCCCTTGAATGATAATGCAAGGAGTCTAACTGCTATATTGTCCTCTGTTGCATAAAAAATGGTGCAAATGCTAGCAACGTCTTGGATATTTTTAGGTGGGGTAAAAGAGTTTTCACCAATAAAAAAGGGGATAACTTTTAGGGCAATTATTAATATATCATCCTTTTGGGCTAAAAATAGAGGATTGCCTCTATTAAAAGTGACAAATGCATGATTCCTAGCGGTAGCCATAGAAAATAAAGGCCTATTGATATGAATAGCAGGGCCTTTTGAATATGATGGTCTTGTGAATGGAGGAGTAGAATGAGACCTAAGGGGTATAGATGTAACTGCTTTAGTACCCCTAACTGGTGGTAACGAAAGTCTGCCCCTTCTTCTTCTAGAACTAGAATTTGAAAGTTCACAATATTAAAAAATACCTCTAGAATATGCTCTTGTTTGAGTTCCTAGCATGAAAATAAAAATAGGTCATGAACACAAGACTGAATCTTTTATCAAAGTCACCAAATACTTGAATGGTAACTGCCTTGAAAGGCTAGAATACTAAGAATAACATTGAATCCTTAGCATATAAGTTGAAAATTTGTCCCACCAGGCGTGCAATAAAACTGTTGTCACAAAACTTTGCACCCTTGTTGAACACTAGTGCTCAACAACCTCGTGAAAAATGGAAACAACCTCCAAGTGTGGGACCTTGCACTTGTGAGGTTGAGTCTCTGGAGAAGGTTGGCTTCCTTATCAATCAGGGTGCAGTATTAGACCAACCCAACACTTATCCAACCTATTCTAATGATTTAAAAGGAAAAGGGGAAGGAAAAATGTTGAAAGGAAAATGTGATGTAATGCACCTAGATTGAAATTATTCTTTCCCTACCTATGGCTGCACAAAACATCAATGAAGCAACCCAAAGCATACACATATTCTTATCCTTAATCATCCCGTAAGACATATATGAGATTAAGACTTATTGTAAGACTGAGAGGAACTGAAATGTTCATAGACAACTCTTATAAGCAGAGTTTATACAACATATAAATCAAATAAAACCAATAAGAAACAAATTCAAAATAACGGCGAGGCAATTATGCACAAGTTAAATGAACCTAAAAGAGGAAAAAGGCTAACTTAATTGATGCAAAGGCAAGGTAAATTTATAGTTGCAGAAATGATATAATTATATAAGAGAAAAAGAGAGAAGATCCCTAGAAAGGGTTACAAAATTGCCTTTATAGGTTAAGTGTAACTCAAATGATACACTCAATTCACAAACCCTAACTAGCCAAGGTTAGGTTACAAAAAATAGGAAAAGAAAACCTGAAAGGTTAATCTAATGGTTGTGTGGCTTGAAGATCCTCACTTAACTAAGAAGGAGTAGTGATCCATGAAATCAAGGGAGCTCCTACATTAGGATGGTGTTTGAACATCCTCTATCAAACAAATAAGTGTTTAATCTACAATAAATGAGCATGTGTGGATGAAAGGAGGCATCTGCAAAAGCATGGTAGAGTAATGGTAATTGTCCCTCAGCCTCCTAAAAGTGGTTGGAGTAGATTAGATTTGATTTTCTTAGCTCACAGGGTTAGAAATTGATTTTTGGCCCATTAAGTTGGCAACCACCCTCGAGCACCTATTTTAATTTCAATGATCACCTCTAGTTTAAATTCGAGCCACTAGATCCTCCTCTTTCCACATAGGTGGATGACAGAGATTGTGCCATGAGGTCTTCAAAAGCCTCGTAAAAGAAGTTCAAAAAAAAGTTATCGATCTGGCACTTTAGTGAAATCGGATGACCGTAATAAACTGTTAAATCAATTGTCCCCACAAGCCTCATCACCATTTCATAGCCAAGGATGTAACATTGTTTCTGACTACTATGAAATGAAGATAACATTTTACTCAACCCTACCTTGTCCGCATTCCTCACTTCCCCTCTATCATGCACTTCATTCACAGCCTTTTGAAAACTCTCATGGGGTGGCAGGGAAACATGCACCTTGAAAATGAGTTGGTCCCACTAGCCATACAACCATTGGAGCATCGCAACCAAGGGTGGGACCGAGTTCCTAATCACTACAAAATAGTGATAACACTCTTCCTTCATATCATTGTCCACATCGATTATTGCCTTGTCCCACAAAAGTGGAAAATTCACATTTTTTTTGTTTGTAGGTAAAGAATGATAGGCACCTACCAAGCGATAACAAGTTATTTTCCTCTCAACAACATCTCTTATCATGTAGTCACATGAAAATAGAACAGTGGAAGCAGGGAGCAAAAGTGGAAAGTTCTCGATTGCGCGAAAAGCAATAAAAAAGAACTCTCGTTAGCCAGTAATGGGTCAAAGGTGATGAAAATAGCTTGATACCAGTAGGGCAGACAACTAAGAAGGGGGGTGAATCAGTTGTGTTAAAAAATCACACAACTTAAACTTATTCTTAGATCTGATAATTAGGCATGAAAGCATAAATTAGCAACACATCAAGAACACACATAATACCAAGATTTCTAATAACAACTTTCTTCTCACACTTTTTCTCTACCTCTTAAGGATGTATACATTCAGCACACATACACACTCGCTCACTCAAAACCACACTCAAATACAAAGATATTACAATTATTTATACATGACATCAACCTTGGAGAAATCAACAAGGTTGGCTCAACACTCATCACCTAATTACAAAAATATAACCACACTCAACACAATATATCATGCAGACCAAGCAATGTCGGTCAAGACATAGCACAGACTCAAATCTATCACCTTGAGCATGCTACACCTCCAAAAATTACATCTCGATCATACACAACACACTACAAGCATCCGATTAGCCAAAACATGAAGAACACTAACGCACCGGAGAAAAACATCAATTGTGAGCTCAACGATCAATGCAGACCACCAACACAAAAGGCACATGATCCATAAATCTTGACAAGCATCATGAATTACCACTGCAACATCTGCACCAACTCAAATTACTAGAATCATAATACCGGACCTCAAGAGCACTAACTGTAATGACTCTCAACCTTGAAAATTTACTTGCGAAGCTCCAAGCCACAAACCACTTGAATTGAGGACACACATCAACGTTCCAAACATCCCTCTAAATCTAAAGATCAAGATCTTACAATGCAAAGCAATGCAGATCAAAATACTGACACTCTATCACCATTGAGCAGCTAAAAAATCAACCACAACTCTGATACCCATAACTCAATCAAATCTTCATGTGGACCTCTGAAACCTGAATTGAATCAGCTACATACAATCCTCTAAAAATCCTTTAATCTGCAAACTCTGATCTTCAACATGTTGACTACACTAAACAAATTAATTCACTGAACTTCACTACATCATTGTCACAGACAGAGAAATATGTTGACATCAATGATAACACATCTCTCAAATATCTCTCGATCACATATTTACAGCATACTTCCAACAATATCCAACAATCTCCCCCTTTGGCATTGATGGCAACATATGATGCGAAAAATAATCAATAACAAAGAAATCAATAGCTCTCTCTAAGACCTTACATACTACTCTTTCTCCCTTTTTAAATCATTTCACAGTTATTCACATGACTCTCTCCCAACACAATTTTTCACATGACTCTCTCCACCTTTGACATCAATAGAAAAGGCACATATTTGCAATCAAACCATAAAACTGACATACTCACTACTCCCCCTAAGTAGTAGCCACCAATCATCAATCTAGATCACTAGATATGATTGTGAAATGCACTGAACAAATGAATACCAATACTTATTAGTTCTGATTAGGAGGAGTAATCACCCCTAACTTCCCTCTGAGATACTCAAAATTATCTTTAGGCAAAGGCTTTGTGAATATGTCTACAATCTATTCCTTTGTAGGCACATACTCCATTCGGACTTCCTTCTCATTTACCTTATCACTGAAAAAGTGAAACTTGATTGATATATGCTTAGTCTTTGAATGCAACACCAAATTCTTAGAAATGTTAATTGCGCTTGAATTGTCACAATAAATAAAAATAGGCTCATCATACACTACTCTGATATGTTTCAACATCTACTTCATCCATACCACCTGAGTACAATTGTTAGCAGCAACAATATACTCTGCCTTTGCAGTAGATAGAGAAATGGAGTTTTGTTTTTTGCTCAGCCATGAAACCAATCTTTTTCCCAAGAAAAATGCACCACCACTAGTACTCTTTATGTCATCCATATCTCCTACCCAATCAGCATCAGTAAAAGCACTCAAAGTAAAATCATCATCTTTAGGATACCATAAACCAAAATTAACAATTCCTTTCAAGTGTCTGAAAATTCTTAATAACAACTACAACATGAGATTCCTTAGGACCATCTTGAAATATAGTAACAAGACAAATAACATTAATAATATCAGGTCTGGTCTGAGTCAAAAAAATTAATTCACCAATCATACATCTATATCTAGTTTGATTTGCTTTAGGGGAATCATCATCTTTAGTCAACTTACATCTGGTCACCATAGGAGTTCCAACTAGCTTTGTATCTTCCAAACCAAACTTCTTCAACAACTCTTTCACATACTTGGACTGAGATATAAAGATTCATTTTTTCTAACTGTGTAATTTGCAATCCCAAATGAATTTCATCTCTCCAATCATAGACATTTCAAATTCATTTTGCATTTCATTAAAAAACTCTTTCCACAAACTATCATTCCCTTCAAAGGTAATATCATCAATAAAAACTTTAACAATCAGAATGTTATCATGATCAATCTTGAAGTACATATTACTATCAGCAATAGCTTTGTTAAATCCTAGCTTCAACAGATACTTATCCAATATTGCATACCATGCTCTTGGCGCTTGCTAGTTTAGTCCATATAATACTTTCTTCAATTGACAAACCATATCCCCTTGATCAATCAATTCAAATCCATATGGTTTCTCTATGTACACTTCTTCTTCCAATTCACCATTCTGGAATGTTGACTTGGCATCCATCTAATAGCCTTTTAAATCCTTGTAGGTAGCATAAGCAAGAAGCAATCTTATAGCTTCAATTCTTGCCACCAGAGCAAAAGTTTCTTCAAAATCAATTCCTTCCATTTGAGAATATTCTTTACAAACAAGTCTTGCTTTGTTCCTAACAACTTCACCTTGCTCATTCAATTTGTTCTGGAAGACCCATTTGGTTCTAATTACATTTTTGTTTTTAGGTCTAGGAACAAGAATCCATGGATTGTTCTTTTGAATCTGCATCAATTCTTCTTCCATTGCTTTTACCCAATGTTCATCTTTACATGCTTCATTCACATCTTTTGGTTCAATCTTTGAAATCAAACAATACTCAAGTTGATCTTCAACAATTCTTCTTCTTGTCTGAACACCTTTATTTCTATCTCGTATGATCTGATTTTTTAGAATGATTCAATCTTACATACCTGGGAGTCTTAGGATTTTTTTTAATTTCAAACTCTTGTGTTCTTTCTTTAGCACTTACACTAGTTCCTTCTCCTTGAGTTACCAGATTCAGTGAAATGAATTGAACTTGATTCTAATGAATACTAAGAGGGGGGGTGAATTAGTATACCAAAAAATACTGAAATCGGACACTTAAATAGTTTAGCAGTAAATCGGTATAACAGATTTACTAACAAACCGGTTGAGACAAATGCAAACCAAACAGCAAATAAGGCATTCACCCACAGGAGCACAATCACCATAACACAAGAGATTTTGACGTGGAAACCCAAATGGGAAAAACCACGGTGAGATGAAACTCACAAGTAACTATCTGCAGAATAGTAACCAGACCAGTTAAGGTCATACAATGTTCTTCACCAGAACATATCCTGTTAGGAATCTCAATCTCTGTTAGGAGATAAGTCCGATTAAAGACTACCTTATGATAGGATTTCAGATCCACAGTTGTGAACCACCTTGTTAGAGGATTTGCAAAGGCTTTGCCGGGCCTACCTGGTTAAGGGTTTCAAACATGTCAAAGATGTGAGCAATCAACAAGTGAGTGATCTAAATACTAGCACAGTATGCTTGGCTAGATCCTTGATAGCTCATTGTTAATGCATTTCAGCATTACTTCAGTCTTCAATATCTCCACACTTTGTTTCTTCACACATACCTAATCTGCTTCTATGATCACACATACAAAAACCTCATCAACCACCTAAAACCCTAACAACATCTAAAACCCTAGACATGATGTCCTTATAAAGGAATCTGATTTCATGTCGGTCCAATAGGATTACATTGCAAGTTCCTAGGTTTAGTGCATCTAGACACATTTGGTAATACGGCACAGAATCACCGCAAAGTGTCAATGGATGATAATTCATCACAAAAATACCAGTTGGTAACTCATCACAGAGTAATACCGGTTCATACATTTACTGATTACCGGTTCACACATTTTACCAATTACGGTTTGTCAAAATGAAGACTGGGAAAAATGATAACAACCACTTTGTTCCTTCGTACCGCTTTGGGATCCTCGAACCGCTTGAGTCTTCATACCACTTGAGATTGGTAAAAACTTTTTCCAAAACACCGATAGTCTAAAGACTATAATACATAATACCGGTTAGAACAAATACCGGTTGAGCATAACTCATACATACAAAAAGTGATCTCAAAGCAAGTGTGTGTCCATCAATGACAATCACAACATCATCATCAAAAATGCCAACAATCTCCCCTTTTGGCATTGATGGCAACACTTAGGAAAATTTTGACATCTAAGTGTTTTACAACAAAAAAATATGTCATAATCAAAATTACTCCCCCTAAGCATATACACTATCCCTTTTTGTAGAAAATACAATGTATACTACTCCCTTAAAGAGATAACATGAAAGTATACATAGCATACATAGAATTCACTAAAATTTTAAATACAAAATACTACTCCCCCTTTGCCAACAATGACAAAGTATTGCAGAATAACCCCTGTTTCTCATTATCATTAATATAATAAATGTTTATGACAATAATGAGTGAAACTTATCAAAAACCGATTTAAAATCCTGCATGAAGGTTTTTATGGATAAGGACCATGATTCAAGTAATGAGGTAGCCACCTCACTTTCTGTTTGCATCTGGGATACCTGTTCTTCCATGGCATCAATGGTGCTCATCTCTTGAGTGACTGTTAAGGCATCTAGATTGAGATAGCATTTCTGAAGTATTTGTAGTCTGGGTAGTAGAACCAGTTGAAGTTTCTGCAAATCTCTGGTCTGGTTGCTAATCTCCAACTCTATTCTGGTGGATTGGAGCTGAAACCAGTGAACAGTTTGCCCAAATGTAGTAAAGGAATCATAGGGCGTCTTGAAGGTGCTTATAAAAGCCTGCAAATCAGATTGCAGTTTTTCTTTCTGTGCAAGCACATCATCACAAAATAGATGTGGTTGACTTATCTTACTAAGCAGCAGATTTCCCTCATCCATAGCATCTCTTATGTCCTTTTGTTTTTTCTGAAGTTCAGACCGGAGCTCGTTTAGTTTCTTCACTAAGGTAGTGTTTAGTGTCTTTTGATGCTTTTTTAGTGCATTGGCTTCAGCCACCTCTTCCAGGCATTGTACCTGGTCTTCCACAACTGTATATAGAAGTTTTAGTTAGGCCAAAGAGGAATCGGTACTAGGGAGGTTTGTATCAGGAATCAAACTGCTAAGAGTTTCAACCGCAGTTTGAATAACATCTTGTTCCTTTTTCCTCCTTAATTCTTCCAGTCACTCCTGTGCAAGCTTAATACTTTGGAGCAACTCTAATTCATTTGCAGATTGGAGGTCAATAGGACTGGTAATGTCACTCAGTTTGGCTTGACTATCAGTTGCCTTTGTTGTCTCCACATGTGTGCTCTTTGCCACTTCCTTCTTCACTTCGGCTCTTTGCTTTTCCTCTTCTGCCTTCTTTTGTTCCTCTACTTCTTTCTTTTTCTTCTCTTCATCCTTCTTCCTTTCTTCTTCCTTCTGCTTCTCTTCTCTTCTTCTTTCTCTTCTCCTCTTCCTTTTTCTTCTTCTCCTCTTCCTGTTTCCTTTTTTCTTCTTCTTTTCTCTTCTCCTCTTCCTTTTTCTTCTTCTCCTCTTCCTGTTTCCTTTTCTCTTATTCTTTTCTCTTCTCCTCTTCCTATTTCTTTTTCTCCTCTTCTCCTTGTTTCCTCTTCTCTTCCTCTTGATTATTTTTCTCTTTCTCTACTTGCACTTTATCAGCCTTTTCTTTTTCCTATTTTTCCTTGTCCACTCTCTCTTTATCAGCCTTTTCCTTTGTTGCATCCGGAGTGACATTTTCACCCATCAATGTCAATTGTGTCCATTTGTTCAGTAACCGGTTCTCCTTCACTGTCATATACTTCATTCGGTTTTCCATTTTTTCAGTTCTTGCTCAGCTTTCTTGTTGGCTTCAGACACTTGCTGCAACCTCAGAGCGGCTTTGGCATGTGAGTGTGTATCTTTTACCACTTTAGGAACTTTCCCTTCCAGAAACAAGAGTCTTCTTCTTCTCATGAAGAAGAGACCTTTGTATTTATCCATAACTTCATAGAGTTCTGAATTTGGCACATCAGGAAAATATTGTTCAAAAATTTCTTCTCTTATTTCCTGTTCCTTTTCTATGGCAATGCGCCATTTGTTATCTAAAGAATTGAATAAAGAATTTGGTGTCACAGATCTAATTTCTGATGGTGACCTATCATTAATAAATAGGTATTGAATAACTTCTTGTTCAACTTCCTCCTTTTCATTATCATTAAAATCATCAAAATGATCTATTAAATCACTTAGCACTTTTCTCCTAATATTCTTGATAGTTCTTTGACAATGTGTCAATGGTTTGTAAAAGGAAATGTCTATATTTACCAGTGCTAATGATGTCGGTTCATTGTTGGTTGTCTTTGTCTTCTTCCTTGTTTGCCTAGTCTTTTTAGGCTGCACTTCAGGTTCTATATCCTCAGAATCTGGTGAGGTGTTCTTAGTTTTTCGCTTTCTTTCAAAGACCTTGAAGGGTGCAACTTCCAGTTTCTTCTTGGTCAGTGACCGCTTGGTCACTTTACGACTTGTTGAAGTAACTGGTGTCGATACTAATGGCACTACCTTTCCCTTCTTCACTGAAGGTTCTTCAACCAGTGTTACCCTCTCCAAGTAGGTGTCGATTCTCTTCTTCTTTGGATTAAGAGGTGAGGCAAGTAGGGTAGAGGCATACCCATCGAGCATTTCATACATCACCTCATATCCCATGGGCTCCACTTCTTCCTTTATGGGCTCAACCGCCTCCATTATGCACTCATCTACTCTGATGATAAAGTAGATGTCCTCTTCATACTCTTTGACAATATCACCAGATATTCTCATCCTTTGGCTCATCTTGCATCTAAATTCATCAAAGTATTTATTCAGGACTTTAGGATAACCGGTTCCCACCGCTTGAAGACTTTCTCTAATTTGCTTGGTAACTGGTTGGTCAGTAGACCATTGAATAGAACGAACTCCCAGAAAATAGCCTTGAAAATAGAAAAACAAACCTACCAATAGTTGTCCAAATTTAAATCTTAAGACATTGTCTTGTTTGATAGACTTCAGGTTTACCAAAAGTTGCCTCTGCATATAGGTGCATAGATCAAATGATGCATCTTCCATGATCATTCTATAGGCTGCATTCACCGCAGCTGTAGAGACAGAGTTTATTCTGCTAGCATAGAATGTCCGGTATCCAATTACCATGCAGGCATACTTGACCAAATCATCCTTGATGGTGTTAATGGTCATTCCCCATTGGTCGCTCACAGAACCGGTGAGCTTGGTCATTTCCATCTTAATGACTTTCCTTAGGGTTGGCACTTCTCCAACATTACAGAAACCAGTGATGGCATGAATCGCTTCTGGTGTGATGTCATGTGTCAGCTCAAGATACATTTTGTCACCGTGCACTCTGCTTAGGATGATGCGGATTTGATCTTCTATGAATTCTTCAAGAAAATAAACCGCATTGTGAAGTTTCTTTCTTTCCAAGATGTTGTATTCCGATTTGATCTTCTTGTCATTCTCACAGAATAAACCTAACTAAGAATGAATCACTAGGGATCCTAGGTCTTCTATTTTGCAATCAATATAATCTGAAATACCTTCCTCAACTATAACACCAACGGGTATCTGGGATAGGGCATTGTATTTCATCTTCCTTTGTATGAAATTTGTTGAATCACTAGGTGCACTTGAACTGGAGTGTGATGCAGAAGCCATGATAAACAAAGAAGCTCAAAAAATACCTTCACGAATAAAGATTTAGGGCTTTGACACTATAGCTAGCAACACACCACTTCGGTTGCTTGGAACACCTCTTAGTGTTCTTCACTTGACTAATTGATACTATCTCTGGATTCTACTTCAAAGTTTTTGAAATCTCTCTGAATCATAAAAAAAATCGCCTTTGGACGCTCTGCACTTGAGAATTTCTTCGCTTGCAAATTGATAAATGAAATTGACTTGAAAATTCCTTTTAAACAAATTCTTCACCTACCATAACAAATGCTCCACCATTAGGTTATAAACCCTAATTTTGGCTTTTATCATTTCCGTCTTTCTGTCGATTGATAGGTAACACATACCGGTTAAGGTTTTTTACCGGTGTAAACTAGGGGTTTGAAACATTTCACCGATTTTTTCCCCCTAAGCTTTTCTGAAGCTTAGTTTGTCAGTTCAATGACTTCCACACTAGGTGTAGAAACTGGTTCTTCTTGTGACACTTCTTCAGGTTTCTTCTTCCATGTTGTCTTCATATCTTCTTGAACAGTTTCAACATCAATCTTTCCTTCCAGAGTGATCGGTATATCATCTGATATGTTCTTTCTCATTCTGTAGGTTCTGGCAAGGTGTACCGGTTTGTTACAATGATAGCATACCATTCTAGGTGTTCTCCATGGTCCATTGTTCATTCTACCATTCTTCCTCCTACATGTTGCAGCAGTGTGACTGCTACCATGGTAAATCAAACAGGTTGCTCTTCAACCGGTTGTCACTTGATAGCCACCACTACCTGACTGATGGTCATAGGCATTATACCGGTTTGGATTCCGGTTCACAAAGGATTCAGGAAAAACTCCTTGACTCCTTTGAGGATATCTTCCAGTGTTGTGTATAACAAACCTGCATTCAAATGCTCTATGCCCAAACTTTTTGCATGCATAACAGTTACCATTGAATCTATTGGATCTAGGCTTATTGTTTAGAAAGTAGGGAAAATTATTGTAAGCCTTACTTCTACATACATTGGCAGTGTGTTCTTCCTTGAGACAATTAAAGCAAACAAGTTTGAACTTTTGCTTCTCTTCATCCTTTGGTGTCCGTTGCTTCTTTGATGCTCCATCTTTTGTTCCAGAGGTCTCACCTTCCTCATAACCAGAAAAACCAAGTCCAGTGGTATTCTTTACCGGTTTTGCCGATTCAAGCTTTTGTTCTAGCTTAACAGTACTCTTATTGAATTTGGTAAGTATTTCCTTAGACTCAGTGAGTTCTTTGGAAACGACAGCATTGGATTCCTTCAAGGTTGCATTCTCAGAAATAGCCATGTTTAGTTCACCTTGCATTTCTTCTTTTTCCACTTTACTCTCTTGGAGATGAGCAGTAAGTGCACTGACTTCTTTCTTCAGCTTGGAGATCTCATGATCTTTGTCTTTTACCAGATCTTCAACTTTCCTTTGGTTCTCAAGCTCTTGACACATTCTGATAGTTAGTCCTTCTAGTTCCCTTCTCAGGTTGGCATTGGACTCATTCAATTTTTCAACTTCTTCAACTAGGGCTTTCATGTCTGCTTCATCAGAAGAACTATTTTCAATAAGCTCCATCAGTTTCTCAGCATCCTCTCTTCTCTTTGCTAGAGAGGCCTTATATTTGACTTTAAGTTCATCAAAGGCTTTCTCAGTCTGAGTGAGACAATGAGTACCCTCATAGTGTATTCCCCCACATCTCCTTTCAAGTGGTTAAACTTATAGAAAGGTTGGCTCTGATACCAATTGATGATTACTAAGAGGGGGTGAATTAGTATACCAAAAAATACTAAACTCAGACACTTAAACAATTTAGTAGTAAACTGGTATAACAGATTTACTAACAAACCGGTTGAGACAAATGCAAACCAAACAGCAAATAAGGCATTCACCCACAGGAGCACAATCACCATAACACAAGAGATTTTGATGTGAAAACCCAAATGGGAAAAACCACGGTGAGATGAAACTCACAAGTAACTATCTGTAGAATAGTAACCAGACCAGTTAAGGTCAGACCGGTTAAGGTCATACAATGTTCTTCGCCAGAACAGATCCTGATAGGAATCTCAATCTTTGTTAGGAGATAAGTCCGATTAAAGACTACCTTGTGAGAGGATTTCAGATCCACAGTTGTGAACCACCTTGTTAGAGGATTTACAAAAACTTTTCCAAGCCTACCCGGTTAAGGGTTTTAGACTTGTCAAAGATGTGAGCAATCAAGAAGTGAGTGATCTAAATACTAGCACAATATGCTTGGTTAGATCCTTGATAGCTCATTGTTAATGCATTTTAACATTACTTCAGTCTTCAATATCTCCACACTCTGTTTCTTCACACAGACCTAATCTGCTTCTATGATCGCACATACAAAAACCTCATCAGCCACCTAAAACCCTAACAACATCTAAAACCCTAGACATGATGTCCTTATAAAGGAATTTGATTTCATGTCGGTCCAATAGGATTACATTGCAAGTTCCTAGGTTCAGTGCATCTGGACACATTTGGTAATACGGCACAGAATCACTGCCAAAGTGTCAGTGGATGATAATTCATCACAAAAATACTGGTTGGTAACTCATCACAGAGTAATACTGGTTCATACATTTACCGATTACTGGTTCACACATTTTACCAATTACCGGTTTGTCAAAATGATGACTGGGAAAAATGATAACAACCACTTTGTTCCTTCGTACTGCTTTGGGATCCTCGAATCGCTTGAGTCTTCATACCACTTGAGATCGGTAAACACTTTTTGTAAAACACCGATAGTCTAAAGACTATAATACATAATATCGGTTGGAACAAATACCAGTTGAGCATAACTCATACATACAAAAAGTGATCTCAAAGCAAGTGTGTGTCCATCAATGACAATCACAACATCATCATCAAAAATGCCAATAGATTCTAGGTCTAAGGTTGCTTCCCTTTGTTTGCACTATCATTCTAATCATCTAAATCATATCCACAAGATTTATACTGTCTCTCATTGCTTTCATCAACCCTAAAAATTTGCACTCTCAACTATCTTCCTAGTCTCTTGTTATAACACTGGTAGGCCTTGCTTTTAGTAGAATAACCAATATATATTCCTTCATCACATCTAGCATCAAAATTTCCTAGATCTTCATCCATCTTGATATAATACTTACTTCCAAAAATTTTGAAATATTTAACAGCAGGAGCATGACCAAACCATAATTCATAAGGAGTCTTACCAATATCACCTTAAATATGCACCCAGTAAGAGTGTAAACAACAGTACTCGCAACTTCTCTCCAATAGACATGCGAAATATTTCATTCCAACATCTTTGTCCTAGAAATTTCTTGAATGGATATGTTCTTCCTTTCCACAACTCCATGTTGTTGAGAGGTTCTCAGAGAAGACAATTGTCTTCTTATCCCATTCTCTTCACAAAATGCATTAAACTCACTAGAAGTGAATTTACCACCTCTATCAAATCTCAGACACTTTTCTTCAAACTAACAATCTAAGATTTGA
Organism: Cryptomeria japonica; assembly: GCF_030272615.1. NCBI lineage: Eukaryota > Viridiplantae > Streptophyta > Pinopsida > Cupressales > Cupressaceae > Cryptomeria > Cryptomeria japonica. The sequence continues at coordinate 346,999,456 of NC_081410.1, forward strand.
TGGTACTAACTACTCTCTTTGGAATAATCGCATGGAGTGACATCTAGAACCAGCAATACTCCCTCATCATGGATACCAAAGCATACGAATGCAAGTAAGTCTTCTTTCTATACTATTCTTGAAATTTCTAAAGCGTCCTCTAAAGGTTCTGAATTAGATAGTGTTTATGGTGAAAATGGAACAACACTATTGAAATACTAGATAAATTCAACCACAAAACCCTAGCCTAACAACAAAAAAGACCCACCATAACATATGAAGATTACCTAAGACAATGCAAATCAGCAAAATCACAAAGATTATACCATCGCATGTCCACTAGGGTTTGAATCTTCATTCTTCCTATCTCCATTGATCTTGCTTGATATATTTGCTCTCAAATTTTATGTGTGTACAAGAGCTCAACAAAGAACAAAAATATGGTTGATAGATTGAGCGCAAAAAGGCTTGATTGCATAAGATTGATTAAAATGCTAGGAGTGCTTAGGAGATAATTAGAATGCTTTGGAGCTTAATAGAATGATTAGGAGGATTGATAATGAAAGAAGCATCCTATTATATAGAAGACACTATAAGAAATGGAGGGATAAGATTAAGAGGTGTACAAGATAGATGGTCGGCTAGGATTAGAGGGTAGGTAGAAGAAATAAGAAAATAATGAGAGGGTAGGTAGTGTAGGAATTAAGAGATGAATGACACGCGTCATAGGTAGAAAATGCTAATGAATTAATTAAATAAATAAAGATTTATTTAATTAATAGAGGAAATGGGATCAATTAAATAAATAAAAGTATTTATTTAATTTAGGAAGAGGACAATTTAAATAAATAAAAGTATTTATTTAAATGAGAAATAAGGCTAGAAGAAGATTACTAAATTAATTAAATAAATAAAGATTTATTTAATAAATAGGAGAATTATGATTAAATAATTAAATAAATTAAAATATTTATTTAATTAGACAGGACAACTTTAGGTGTCTACAGATAGAATGGGGTTTTTTTATTCGTCATTTAAAACACCTGTTCGAGAGGAAATGCAACAATAGACTAAGGAAGTAACACAAGTACAATACTCTGAAAGGAAAAGAGGTCAGAGTAGAAGCCAAAGTCACCAAAGAGAAAGCACCACTAGTGTACCTCCTCCTCTGGGCCTTACAAGAGAGACTCCTTTATCATTTGAAAGAGTTCAGGAACAAGGAGATATGAATCTGATAGATCTAGATGACTCTAGATCTGTAATAACTTTACCAGACCCTGAATAAGTTTTTGGAGAGGTAGATTCTTTGAGAAAAGAAATCCAAAAACAAATCGAGTTAAGAAAAGAGAAAGAAAAGGAGGAGTCTGAAGTTGTTAATGATGTGATTGAAAGAGATAGGCTATTGAGACAATTAGCCACACTTAAGGCCTTGAATTACAAAGAACCAAAACTAGGTGTTTAAGGTCATGTCTTGAGAGAAAAGCTTGATCAAAAAATAGAATGGAATTCCTAGAGAAAAACCTAAAGACCAAATTAATTGTAAACAAAATCCATTACACCCTATTAAGCCTCAAGCCCATAAGACTGAATTGGATAAAGGTAAACATAAGTTATCTAGAATAAACATCAATGGTCAGAAGACTATTTGTGCCCCAGATCTAAGTCAACCATCACATGGATTGTCCCAGGCTGATATGGAACTAGAAAAGGCAAAAATGGAAAGTGAGGCTCTTAAAAAAGAGCTAGACAAAGTAGAGATGGAAGTTTCCCTAGTAGAAATGAAGAGGAAGAACAGTTTCCTAAAATTGTATACACAAAATAATGCTTCATCTCTTGCTGGCCCATCCAATATTCAAGGTGTTTCTAGTTCCGGCCCACAGGCACAACAGATTGATAATGTCCCTAGCTAAAATGTCCAAGGTATCAGTTCTGTAGGAACTGCCAACAAAAGGCAAGAGGGTCAAAATACTCCTCAAAACATAACTCAGTCCCAAGTTCCTAAGACGCAAAGCACTGGAACAAATATTGGTAGCTAAAATGTTAGAGGACAGTTTCAAAGAAGGCCTACCCATCCAGAGAGATACAGATAGTTGCATTTCAATGGAATCCCTGATTATCCTAACCAAATTCCAGATGAGTTGAGAGACAAAATAAGCAAGTTTGGAGGAAATAATTCTATAATAAAAGAGGATCATATAAAAGCTTCCACTCATAAGTGAAATAACTATGAGGTGGAGCATGAGGATGTACTAATGAAGCTATTTGTACAATCTTTGACAGAAGATGCTAGAGACTGGTAAATGGGGTTACCTATTGCAAGCATGTTCTTGGGAGGAATTTGAACATTGTTTTAAGGAACAATATGGTGATAATATTAATCCAGGTTTTATGTTGAATAGGTTTAATAACATAAAGAAGTTACCTAATGAAGTTGTAAATGATTTCAACACAAGGTTTTAAAAGGCTATGTATAAATTATTCTAGGTTTTAAGGTTGGAAGAAAATATTTGTCTAACAACTTATTTCAATGCATTTGATGGAAATATGGCATACCTTCTTAGAGATAAGGATCCTTAAACTTTGAAAATTGCGTTCAGGATGGCAGTTAACATTGAGAGCAATAGAAAAGCTTCTGGTAAGCTTGGAAGAAGAGAGGTGTGTGTGTGTGTGTGTGAAAAGTAGATTTGTATCTGTATATGTATTTGTATACACAACACTTCAATTAAGTCATTAGATGCATGGTTAGTAAATCAATAATCAATGAACAATGAAACCATTACAAAGCGGCCTATTGCCTTCTAGTAGATGCGAGTTTAGTTTTTCTCTTGAATTTCCTTATGCAATACCAATGACTAGACAACACCTAAATGAAGGATTTAATCTATATGAGTATGAAATTGAGCTAAATGGATGCAAGATATGTAATATTAAGCTAACATGATTTAAGAAATTTATCCATCTATATGATTTTAATCAAACTAACATGATTCAAGCAATATAATTAAGCTAATGCAATATTCTCAATACACCTAGAGCAAAAACAACATAATAATAATAATAATAATCTCCAGGTTCTTTTTTATGAGAGATGAGGGTCTAAATTTATAGACAATCCAGAGACAGACCAATGGTCAAGATCGATCAATGATGAGCGACAGAGATTCTCCAAGAGGAAGCACAATCCAAGCGAATTGATGTGATTGACTGCTTTTCTCAGCTTTAAAGGAAATTGATCTAATTTTAAGATAAAATTAGAAAATTTGATTTATTTCATATTTTATTCAATTTTGATATTTAATTCATTTAATTCATTTAATTTCTTTTCTGAGATTTTTCAATTTAATTCCATTTTGATTTCTTTTCTCAATTTTAATTCTTTTTTCAAATTAATTCATTTTTTCCAAATTAATTCCCTTTTTAATGATTTAATGGAAAATTGATTTATTAATTAAATATGCTAGGATATTTAATTAAATAAATAAGATAATTGATTAAAATGGTTTACTTGGAATGATTAATTAATTAAATGATTATTTAATTAATATAGAATGATTTATTTACCATGTGACATTGATGACTGAGAATTAATTAATTAGGTATTCTGGATTGATTTAATTTGCCTTTGGTTAGGACCTTGGTGATGTAGGTGAGATTAGGGGCCCATGGTTTAGGTGACCATTTTTAGGGTATTACATTTGCCCCTCTTTGAATTGATGTGCAAGCAGCGCATTAATTCAAAGAAAATTTAATGTCAAACAAATTATCAGTTCTGAACTTGATAGATCACAAACTGATGAAGAGCGAGATGTTCAACTTGATTTGAAGTGATGAAACTAAAAAGATTGATTAAAGCGACACCAATCCCGAACTTGATTGAACTAAGACCGACAAAGAGCGAGATACCAATCTTGAACTTGATGGAACAAGAAATGAGTATCGATCTAGAACTTGATTGAACTAGATTGAGCGAAGCGGATGAACCGATTCCGAACTTGATTGAACTAGAACTGATTAGCGAAATAGAATGTTCAGCTTGATTTGAAGTGATGAAACTGAACACTGACTTGAATTAAGTGTGATTCAGACAAAGACAATATCAGCTTGATTTGATGCGATGAAACTGATATGCCCCTAGAGATTAATTCGATTTTGAAGAAAAATAAGGTTTTGTTTGATTAATATTTGATTAAAAATATTTTCTGCTCGACATTCAATGAAGATTTGAAAAAACATCTTGACTTTTGATGATGCAATCGTTGATAATGATGATGATGTAATGATTATGCCCCCTCAGGAGTGAAATCGAAAGATGGTGAGGGTACAATGATTTTAGGCAATGGAAAGAATAAAAAGATTTAATGATGATAATATAAGCACAAAGATGTATTGGAGATTTAAGTTGAAATCAGAGGTGATTTTAGCAAAAAATGATGAGAAAAAGTGATCTAAAGATGAAAGTATCAAGTCGTCAACGTTGTGAGATTTTGACTAGAAAAATGATCTCAAATTTCGATTTTGATCCTGAAAATGGAGTCAGGACGGTCGATTTAGTCAAGGGTATAATTTTCACGTCCATCAGAGCAAGTTGAAAAATTAGGGTTTTCTATATAAGGAGCGAAAAGGGTCATTTTCATTTCATTTTCACTTTCCAAATTATTAAAATTCAAAAACCTCCTCTAAAGCAAAATGGCAATTCTTGAGCGTACCCACTAATTCGAGCTACAAAGATGACATAATCAACCTAGGAACTATCCCCCTGCAGTAAGTGATTGATCTTTAGCTTGTTAAATTTTTGAATTTGTAAATTTTTTAATGATTTTCTCATTTCAATTTTGTTTTAACTCGTGTCTTGTCGCTCTATCGTACTGCCAAGTAGGGTTTATCATACGAGTAACTGTTAAATAATGTTTACTCATATAAAGTCATTTGTTTTGTCATTCTATAGATACCCTTAGGTCATACGAGACATTTCATCAGGGTCTGTTTAGTCATACTATTTGAGATAGTTACTCGTATCATAGAGTTTACTCATACTATTCGAAATCTTTACTCGTACGAATTGTTGCCCCTCTGTGTTTACACGTTTAAAGAACAGAGCATTTTTAAGCATCAAAATTTGAAATTTTGATTTCTGTGATTGATTAGTTGGATGCATGGGTACTTTTGATAGCTTTCTAACCCAATTTGTATTGCATAGTGATGAGTTTTCATTTAAATTTGCAAGTTAGCTTGTCAGACATACAGTTTCGGTGTACCTATCCGCCTACCATAAGATAGTTTGACAACTCTCAGATGCTTAAAGGGCTCATATTGATGCATGTGGTTTTGGACACTTGTTGCAGATGCCAGATATTTGTGTGAATCATGGATTACTGAGTACATTAGTCGAGAGATTTTATTCAGAGTATAACACGTTTCACCTGCCTACCGGGGAGATGGCGATCACTCCCGAGGACATATACAGGATTCTGAGGATTATGTTTTCTGGTAGCAGAGTGGATTATGATTCATCTCCTTAGGTGGGGATTACAACATTACAAAGGGTATTTTAGGATGACAGTCTGATAGTCCAATCCATTTTATGTGATGAGTTGATGAGCAGATATGGAGGGAGATTTCCTATTGCTTGTGTGTTGGCTGAACTGATAGGATGCTTTGTTATGCTGGACAGAGGTTAGCAAGGATTCTTGTGTGGATGGGGGAGGATTTTGGAGATGTTAGTTTCTCAGTCGAGGAGATTAGGTTGGGGATCTTTCTTGTTGGAACACATGTATCATGAGATGCATGAGATTGCATACCGAGATGCGAAGAGCATGGCTGCTAGGGTTCTTGTTCTACAAATATGGGCATGGGATCATATCCTAGTGTGCAGGCTAGTGGTTGATGATTCGAGAGAGGCACATCAACCCATCATGTGTTGATATTTAGGTTATTTGACATAGCCCCACTTGGGGAAGACAGGTTTCTGGAGATGCCAGTTGGATGACTTGGTTGTCATTGTTTGGAGGCCTTACAGGGGTTTAGAGGAGTGGGATGACTGGAGGCATGAGCAGAGATTGATGTTTATGACATGCCCACTCATTGGGAGATCTCAGATAGTTATTAAGCAGTTTGTTGTTAGCTAGGTGATGAGGCAATACGGGTGAGTGCAGGCTATTTCAAAAGATTTTACTGCTTACACTTGGTTCGAGGATGAGGAGAGGAAGGGATGGGGTCTAAAGTTATCTTACACCCTAGCAGTACAGAAGATGATATCCCTTTAGCCACAATGTTGGGATTATTTAGCGGACATTGCTGATGCGAGGGTGACCCCAGAGTACAAGGATGAGTCCTTGAGACATCCATTCCCGTGGTTTACAGATCCAGGAGAGCAAGTGCCTTGGAATGATGAGGGTGGAGAGGATGTACCAGCTCAGGCACATGGACAGGCTCAGGTACAGGGATAGGCTCAGGAACAGGGATAGAGAGTAGATCCGCCTAGGTAGGCCAGAGGTGATCCTGGTGTGAGCAATAGTAGGGCACCAGTGATTGGTTAGTAGTAGAGAAGGGGAGAGGGTGGTTCATTAGGTGCAGTCAGAGGAGAGGGAGGTGGAGCTTGGGATGTAGGGGTTACAGGTGGTATTGGCGGTGAGGGGGAGATGGGAGAGAGAGATTCCCCTCGATAGGTGCGACGACAGAGGGATGAGCTAACTAAGGGAGGAGAGGAGGAGATACCTCGGGGACAGATGCCAGCGGACATGATCTGTACGCTGAGAGGAAAGGTGAGGACCCTCCAGACATAGCTAGCAGTCGCACAGATGCGGGTTAGAAAGCGTGACCAGGAGATTCAGATATTGAGATCAGAGCGTGGTCGGGAGGTGCAAAGATTTGAGAGTAGAGCTAGCTGCCTCCCAGCGTGAGGTTCTGCATCAGTCTAGTCGAGCAACGTATTATGTAGCAGCATACAGTGCAACAGTGCCAACAGACAGATAGGTGGCTCCTTTCTCACAGTATATGGCTAGATCAGAGGGAGCACAGGCACCTCGACAGTTTGATGTTCCACAAGCACCTCCTCCTCCACCAGGCGATGAGGGAGAGGGCCATACTTAGATTGTTATAGGCTTTGTGTTATGTTGTATACCCCATTTTTGTAGTTTATGTGATTCTTGCCCCGATAGACATTATTTGTGACAGTTTATATCATTTGTACCCCTTTGACATTAACATTTTTTATGAGATATATACGACGCATGATTCGATCTCATTGTTCTTGTGTTGAGTTATATGAGATGTCCTTCTATATGCATTTTTCTACATGATATTCTAAATGAATGCATTTCTTTTCAGCATGTATGTTATGCAGATGAATATGGATGTTTTTGTTTCTTTTACATATGCAATAAATGATAAAAATGATGAGCTAATGATGTAAATGTATATTTTTTTGTTTTTCATGTAATAATATGCATGCAAATGAATGTTGAATGAACTGATGGATCTATATATGATATACTCATGAATGCAACAGACATCTCATGTAAGATTTTAGATTTCGATGCTCAAGAAATCAATCGTGTCGATAAAGTCAGTTGACCATTTGGCAAAGAAATGATGATTGTTTTGAAGTCAGACTCTCATTCAAAGAACAAAGAGAGAGATTGTATTATACTAAAATCACTTGCAATGCATAAAATTAAGAATGAATGCAACCTAAAACTGAGTCACTGTATTTTAATTTGATTTTTATCATCACTGAGCAGAAATGTAGGAATAAACATAAGCATCAAAGCACGAAGAACCAGGATGACCTAAATGTCACATCCTTTTTAATATAGCAAGCGAACATAAGCATCAAGGCATAAAGAGCCAGGATGACATGAATGTTGCCTACATGCAAACACACCAGACAAAGTAGAGTTCCTTCCTTGTTATATAAAGTATTGATTATCTTGTCTGCAATGACCCATGTATCATTCATATCCTAGGATAGATTAAGCATGTATCCAGATTGCATGATAAAGAAAGTTACTCAAAACAGACGAGGAAATTATTCCAACCTCCCTGTAGCATACAAATAAATGGAGTTGAGGTATGTGTGGTGAGTTCATCTTGATGTGAAGCCACTTATCACAAACACCTAGCTTATGAGATGTTTTCAGATCATCAGAATCATTCCTACAAGCAGAAAACAAAGAAAAGTATCATGCCCCTAGTCCTTGCTCCTCTTAGTCAAGATAGACTTCCTCGAGTTGCTCGGAGGGAATAAAAATAAAAAACCAATTTAAAAGACAACATTCAAAAAAAAATTCAATCATAGCTCAAACAGTTTTCAGTGATTGTTTTCAGTGGTCTTGCTTTATGTGTTTATTCAATGGTAAAACTTTATAGTGGATAGGAGATAGGAAGCTAACTCAAATTGGATGACCTGGTACTACCAACATAAAGATGACTTGGTTGAACTGCTTTGGACATTTAAATTGGTCAGAGGATTACCCTAAGACTAGGACATTGATCAGTTTCAAGCCATGAGGATTCCAAGAAAAACCAAGGTGTCACAAAAGCGACTGAAGGATATATACAAGCTGAAGTGAAGATGCAGAAAAGAGGGAAATAACGAAGGAAATGTCAAATTTGAGTTGATAGATGGAGCACTTCAATGCAAGAGGCGTCTGTTTACCAATTTTTCACCTACTTGGCAAATATTCTTTCTTTTTTTACTACCATGGTGCCTGTTTACCAAGTTTTCACCAAGGCATTTTTCTTTTATATTTTAATTTTTTTCTTCTTTTCTTTTTCTCTTTTTTTTTTTTTTCTCTTCAGGACTTTTTCTGATTTTTAGAATTTCTTCAAGACATTTACGTTGTACAGAATGCTTGAGCAAAGAATGCTAGGTGTATACTTTCTTCAAGTGGATGGTGTTGATCGGTTCACGGAGTTGTTCTCCTTCCAATGTTGAGAGTTGATAAGTGCTAGAGCCAAAGGCTACAATAACGATGTAGGGACCTAGCCAATTGGGTTCAAACTTCCCCTCTTGTTCTTGAAATTGTTGATTTTTAGGATTCTCTTTTAAAACAAGGTCACCAACTATAGGCAAGACTACTTCAGCCCCATATACCAAAGAAAAAGGTGTAGCCCTTGTAGGTGTTTTGATGCTTCTTCGATAAGCCCACAGTGCCGGATTGAGTTGCAGATGCCAATCCTTCCTAGATTTGTCAATCGTTTTGTGTAAGATAGTCAACAGATTTTTATTAGATGCTTCATCCTAGCCATTACCTTGAGGGTAATATATAGAAGACCAATGTTATTTGATTTTCAACCTTTCACAGAGCTCATCTAGATCCTTGTTTTTGAACTGCCCTCCATTGTCAGTCGCAATCGAAGAAAGTATTCCATACCTACAGATGATATAGTTAAGAATGAACATAGCTACCTGTTTGTTGGTTGTTTTGATTAGCGGAACTGCTTCAACCCACTTGGTGAAGTATTCAGTTGCAGTTATGATAAACTTGTGTCCATTAGAGGATGCAGGATAGATTTGGCTGATAAGATCAAATTCCCATTGTTGAAAAGGCTAATGTGTGATAAAAGGTATTAGCTCTCTTGTTGGAGCTTGTATGAGATGCCCATGTAGCTGATATTTCTCACAAGTTTTAGCAAATTTATAGCATCTTTTTCCATATCTGGCCAATAGTAGCCAGCCCTTAGTAGTTTCTAAGCTAAAGTTAGATCGTTTGAGTGAGATCCACAAATACCTTCATGGACTTCAGATAATGCATGTTGGGACTCTTTAGGTTCTAGACACCTAAGAAAAGTACTATCCAAACCTCACCTATACAAATCATTAGAAATGATGACATACCATGAAGTATTTTGGATCAGGTTTCTTTTCTCATCATGGGTAAGGTTATCAGGGATAATTTGGTCACGTAAGTAAGAGTAGATATGGCTATAGCGAGATGAGTCATGTTGGTGTAGGAGCACCTCATAACTAAGATAATAAGAGGAATAAACACTAAAGGACACACATGAGAATGTGACCTTTCAGTCTATGTAATAGGGTAGTCTTGTTTGTTTGATGTTTGATTTGTTTGTAATAAACCCCACCTTGTTACCCAAAGACATGGATTTGGCAAATTGATAAGCCACCATGGGCATATGGACTTAGGGGTATTTGGTTGAGTATTTTTCTAGGTTTTTATGTGTTGGAGATGTCTTAGAAAGGTTTAGGACATGTTTTGATTAAGTAAAAGCAGTTATTTGAAAGGTACCCAAACCTTGTACAAGCCAGGAGATCAGAAGAACATGAATGAAATGTGTCTGATCACTTCAAAAAATAGAAAGATCCCACCCAAACAAAAAGGGGATCAACTTACATAAAATAAAAAAATAGAAACAAACAGCGTAAGGACAACACAACGACAGCAAAAAGACAGAACCTAGAACCCTTGCAAAAACAAAGACAAAGACCTAAATACTTTTCATGATATCCTCGACATGGACAACCATTTGTTTCATGTTGTTCGTCGAGGTCTTTAATTCCTCCATCTAATGACCTTTGATGTCACCCTTGGTCCTTGTATTAGCTCTGGTCCTCTTTTCATGACCCTTCTTGTCCGGCTGATCTTTGTCACCATCCTTCTCTGCATTGTTCTCAAATCTATTGATCGGGATGTTCATGTTATCCACCGAAGCTTTGAGGATCTAAAAATTTTGTTCTGCAATCTTCTTAACATTGAGTTCCAGTTTGTTGATTCTGCTACCCAGATTGTTCATTTTATTTTCCATTCCTTTAATCTCCTTGTTATCTTCCATCTCATTGACCTTTTTTTACATTGCTATGATTTTACCCATCATAAATTAAATTGCTTCTAAATTTTGAAGGCTTAGGACATGTTGAAGAACCTCTAGGTAGTTGGATTTAACATGTGTCAAAAGTTGCTCACACTTGACAACTTTGTTGACAACTTTTAATGACAACTTTTGGTTGCAAATAGCAACTTCCTTCCAATGATCACCTCGATTCAAAAGGTGGTTGATAACCATTGAGGAAGGTATAAAATGCAATCCCCAATCATCATTAGGGAGAGAGAATGGAGGAGAGAATGACTTTGTAAACTTTTGGCATCATTGAAGTAATATATTTCTGAGAATTTCCTGCAATCTCATTATTCTACACGATGTACCGTACTGTACGATCATTTTTGAATTAGGAAACCAATGGGATGTGTTAGAGTGGCCAATCAACTTTCAGATGCATCAAGTTTGAGGTCCTAATTTTCCAAGACAAGGAAGAAATCGGCAAATTTCTAGAAGTGTTCTAGATTTGACAGTTTTGTCTAGGGTTTTGCAAAAAAATGGCCTTACCTTGCTGATCCTTCATTGGTGGTTCACAAATTTGGAGGGGATGCAAGTATGGCTAATTTATTTTAGAATATTAAAGACCTTTTGCTTGTTAGGACCAGTTGGAGGTGAGGGTTTGATGCATTAAGGTGGGCAACTCCATGTGGCCACCGGCAAGTGTAAGCAAACAGGTCTCACATCAAGGGTTAAAGGTCTAATCATGGCCTAAGACTTATGAATTGGTGTATTTTAAATGCCTTAAGAGAATTCCTTGAGATTTTTTGGTGGGTTAAGGTATGTGTCTGTAGGTCCCGGGGACAACTGAGAGGGGGGGGGGTGAATCAGTTGTACAATAAATTCAAACCAAAATCTTAGTAACCAACTAATTGCTTAATACCGGTAAGACGGTTAATTGTGTCGGTAAACAGTGTTAACAGGAAATGTTGTACTGGGAAGAATTAATGCATGAAACATAAGCACAAAGTCAACCACAACACATGACACAAATATTTGTATGTGGAAACCCTGTAAGGGGAAAAACCATGGTGGGAAACCTTACCCACAATCAGATGATACTACTGCAGATAGTAAGTGTACAAGAGGGGTCTGCACGTGCAGAAAGGCCAACAGCCTAGAGCTCACTGCTCAAACACAAATGGGAGTCATACTGACTACAAATGGATGGTTAAATCCAATGAGAATGTACTGCACAAAATAGCATCTTCATATGTTGGATTCAGTACCGGTGTAATGTTGATATGCTTCTACAAAAACCTAGCCTCGCCTTCAAATGATGTCTTTGTGTATATCTCTGCTTAATCTCACATACACCTTCTTGTAATTCTTTTTCACATTCCACACTTGATCTTACAAATAAGATCTTACATTTATACCATACCCTAAGACCAATTTTAGTAGGTCGGCTCTACAAGATATTACAATAAAACATTTTACAAATAATACAATATCTGATGCAATAACCGATTGAGCATGTCGGCTTAATGCATTTACAACAATAATAAATCATCTCCATAGCGTGCCATGCTGATCTGGAAAAGATAAACCTGTCGGTGTAACCCTCGATAACCTGGACCTATTTGCCAGTGAAAGCAAATATGCAAATAAGAATATACCAATGATATTACTTCAAGGAAAAGTGTCCACATGATGTCTTCGACATTACCAAGTGTCTTCCATGTCATTGCAGGTACCGGTGAACATTATATCATGTCGGTTAACCATATACCGGTGAATGTTGTTGGATCTCCAAAGTAGGTGTGTTAGCAGGTGTTGACATCAATGACAAAACCATACCAAAATACCAACAATCTCCCCCTTTGGCATTGATGGAAACACAAGATGGAAAACCAATCAACGTGTCAAAATAGAAATGCCAAATACAAAAACCAATTCTCCCCCTAGGAGTAATATGTGTTTATTAATATCAATCTCTCATACCAATCTCTCCTCAAAAAGATAATGCACTCTCCCCAATGTTTTTCCATATATCTCTCCCCCTTTGACATCAAATGCCAAAGTCACAAAAAGGTCAAGTTCATACAAAATACCAATCAATTCAATATACCAACAACTCCCCGTGAGAAGTAGCTTCCTCATCAAATACCGGAATAAAATATTTGTCCATTTAATTCTGCCGGTTGATGATAATCATCAACTGTCTAAGTCTCTACCGGTGGAGGTAGGACTCCGAGCTGATCTCTGAGATACTCAAAAGTTTCCTTAGGCAAAGGTTTTGTAAAAATATCTGCAAGCTATTCTTTAGTATTCACATAAACCAATTTTATTTCTTTTTCTTCAACTTTTTCCCTTAGAAAATTCAGTTTGATAGAAACATGTTTTGTTTTAGAATGTAATACTGGATTCTTAGATATATCAATTGCTGCAGTGTTATCACAATATATAGTAATAGGTTCCTTGCATTTTACCTTTATGTCTTTCAACATTTGCTTAAGCCAAAGTACCTGTTTACAGTTTGTTGCTGCTGCAACATATTCTGATTCTGCTGTTGATAAAGATGTACAACTCTGTTTCTTACTTAACCAAGAAACTAATCTTTTTCCAAGAAAGAATGCTCCTCCAATGGTGCTCTTTCTATCATCTACATCTCCTACCCAATTTGCATCTGTGTATGCATATAGATCAAAATTTCCATTTTTAGGATACCATAATCCAAGATTTGTTGTGCCTTGTAAGTACCGAAAAATCCTTTTTACTATCGATTCATGATTTTCCTTAGGATTACTCTGAAATCTAGAAACTATACATACTGCATTCATAATATCAGGTCGGGTTTGTGTCAAATACAGTAAACCTCCTATCATAGATTTGTATCTGGTTGGATTAACAGGTGTAGATTCATCCCTTTGAGATAATTTGTCATTTGTAGTCATAGGTGTGCTTACCGGTTTAGAGTTCTCCATCCCAAATTTCTTGAGTAGTTCTTTCAAGTACTTAGATTGACTCAAAAATATGCCTTTATCAGTCTGTAAAATCTGCAACCCTAAAAAGAATTTTATTTCTCCAATCATAGACATTTCAAATTCATGTTGCATTTTAAGAGAAAATTCTTTGCATAATCCATCTTCTCCTCCAAAGATTATATCATCAACAAATACTTCCATAATCAAAATGTCATCATTAGTTACTTTGTAATATAAATAGCTATCTACATTTCCTTTAGTAAAACCAATTTTTAAGAGATACTTATCCAATCTTGCATACCAGGCTCTTGGAGCTTGTTTTAGTCCATACAGAGCTTTTCTTAATCTGCAAACCATATCATTGTTATCTGTCAAAGAAAATCCATCAAGTTGTTCAATATAAACTTCTTCTTCAAGATCTCCATTCAAAAATGCACATTTAATATCCATTTGATAAACTTTGTAATCCTTGTGAGCTGCAAAGGCTAAGAATAACCTAACTGCTTCAATTCTGGCTACCGGTGCAAAGGTTTCATTGTAATCAACTCCTTCTTTCTGAGAATATCCCTTACACACTAGTCTTGCTTTATTCCTGACAACCTTACCATCTTCATTGAGTTTGTTTCTAAATACCCATTTGGTTCCAATTACATTTTTATTTTCAGGTCGGGGAACTAATGTCCAAGTATTATTTTTCTCAATTTGTCCTAATTCTTCTTCCATAGCTTTAATCCAAAATTTATCTTCACATGCCTCATTGATAGATAATGGTTCAATTTGAGAAATAAGACATACCTCTTCATTTGCCAATCTTCCTCTTGTCATGACTCCTTTAAATTTGCTTCCAATTATCTGATCTTCAGAATGATTCAGTCTTACATATCGGGGTGTCTTAGTCTGTTGTTGTTCTTCAATTACTATGGTATTCTCTGATGATACCGGAGTAACTGGGTCATCATTCTGTACTGGTGGATTTACTGTTGGTTCATTTGTCATAATTTCTGTTACCGGTTCAGAGTTTATATACCTTGAAGTTCCTCTGAATTGTTCATCAATCTTTACATTTGTACTCTCAACAATTTTCTGTAATCTTTTATTAAAACATCTATAAGCTTTACTCTTAGATGAATAACCAAGAAATATTCCTTCATCACTTCTAGGATCAAACTGCCAATATACTCATCTCTTCTAATATAACATTTACTTCCAAAAATTCTAAAATACTTAAGAGTAGGAGTATTACCAAACCATAGTTCATGAGGGGTCTTACCAGTTTCACCTTTGATGTGAACTTTGTTGAATGTATAGACAACAGTGCTTACTGCGTGTCTCCAGTACACATGTGGTAGATTTGCTTCTGATAACATACTTCTTGCTGCATCCAAAATAGTTATGTTTTTCCTTTCAACAACTCCATTCTGTTGTGGTGTCCGAGGTGCTGATAACTGTCTTTTGATTCCATTCACTTTACAGAATGTATTAAAATCTCTAGATGTGAATTCACCTCCTTGATCAGATCTTAAACATTTAATTTTCTTACCGGTTTCATTTTCAACCATTGCTTTGAATAGTTTGAACTTCCCAAGTGCTTCTAATTTTTCCTTAAGAAAAGTAACCCAACACATTCTAGAATAATCATCAATAATTAGCATGAAATATCTATCACCTTGTAAGCTTTTAGTTCTAGCCGGACCACATAAATCAGTGTGAATTAAATCAAGAGCATTATTGGATTTTTCTGGAATACTTTTGAAACTAGCTCTAACTTGTTTTCCAAATTGACATTCCTTGTAAATTGTATTCTGAGGTTTCACAATTTTAGGTAGATCTCTAACTGCCTTAGAAGTACTGATTTTTACCATGCAATCAAAATTTACATGACATAGTCTTTTATGCCATAGCCAACTTTCATCTATATGAGCAATTAAGCATGCCTTTTCACTGTTATTCAAATGAAAGATATTTCGTCTAGTCTGATTACCGGTTGCAATTTCCAAACCAGTTCTATTCATGATTTTGCATTTTCCATTTTTAAATTGTAACTGTTATGTTTACCATCAAGAGATATTGAACCCTTACCTTTGATTGAACAAGCTTTGTCATCTCCGAATCTTACTAAACCTCCATTGTATTCTTGAAAGTTCAAGAATTTACCTTTGTCTCCAGTCATGTGATGTGAGCATCCGGAGTCGATAATCCATTAATCCTTTGATTCAACTTTAGCTGCTAGGGCTTGTTCTACCAGTGGAGCAATAGGTATCGGTTGATCTTCTGTTATAGCAACAAAGACCCATCCGTTGTCTGCTGGATCTTCATTAGAATCATCAGTCACACCTTCATCAGCAATGTAACAGGATTTATCTTTGTTTTTCTTAAATCTGTATCTCTGATATTCTGGATTAGGTTTGTATGTTATTCTAGCTTCTTCTCTTAGTCTAGAATGTCTATCAGGGTATCTTGAAGCCATATGACCAATCTTATTGCAATTGAAACATTTAAAGGGTGCTTTGCCTTCATACTTACTTCCAATTGGACCTTTTGGCATTTTTCTTGCAAATAGTGCTTCAAGTTCTTCAAGCTCTTCATTCTCCTTTCTGGTTTCTTCAAGTTCTCTTGCATAAAAGGCTCTCCAGTTTGATTTGTCAAAAGATGGAGCAGATGATGTTGATGCTTTGAAGGCCAAATCAGTTTTTATAGCAACGAGACCAAATTCCTCTATTTCAAAAGCTGAAAGTTTTCCAATTAATGTATCCCTAGTTACTGATGTATTAGGCATTGTTCTCAACTCATTAATAGTAGTAACCTTCATTTTATATGCCAGTGGCAAACCTCTTAAGATTTTTGAAACAATCTCATCTTCACTCAAGGTTCCTCCACAACATTTGATACCTAAAACAATATCATTTACTCTTTCCATAAAAGCAGAAATTCTTTCATCTTCTTCCATTTTCAGATGTTCATACCTGACTCAGAAGCTTTCAAGTTTTGCAATTTTGACTGTGGAATCACCTTCATTCAGTGTTTTCAAATGATCCCAAATAGATTTTGCAGTAGATCTATCTGATAATCCCATGATTTGTTGATCTGATAATGTGCTCAAAAGTGCTTCTCTTGCTTTGCAATCATTTTCTTCATCTTTACCTAGAGTAATAGGAGCAGGCTGACCAGCTACAGCAACAGTATAACTGTAGCGTCGTAAATTGTATGCACTCGCTAGGGTGGTACAATTTCACACCTAGTTTAGCACCCGCCTTAGTGCATTTTGCATTCTGCATTGCATTTCTCCTTAAGCACTTAATTAATCAAATTAATTAGGTCTAAGGTCCTATTTCATCATTCTCTACATCACAAAGTTGGGCCCTTTCACTAAAGCGCGCCCTTCGCATTTTATTCCTCTAATACACCACTCAATCAAAAACCCTAATTAAGTCCTATTTCAAACTTGGGGGCTTGGTTTCGGGGTCAAAACATCTCGAAATCACCTGTAACTTCAGGATTCTCTCTAAAATCATCATATCCTATGGCCCTGAAAATTTGGTGAAAAGTTGTCGGGACCGTGGCGCCCGGTGCACATGGTCCCAGACATTTTTCCCGAAATTTTGGGAGCACGATCCAATCATAAAATAAAGCTTGACCCCAAGAAATTGGCAGGATATTCAATCTCTAGGTCGGCCAAAATACGAATTTACGACCTAGGGTTTCGTACATAAGAGCTCTCTTTCTTCATTGGAAGGGATCGGATTTTTGTTTCCAGGAACTTCATATGCAGCGAAAGAACAGATCTTTGAGGACTTCAACAACATTCAACATCATTCTATCAAGCATCTATCAAACTCATTCATCCACTTAGGGCTTGGAAGACATTGAAGAACAATAGGAGATTACCGACTGAAGATTGGCTTGTACTCCTCCCTTGAGGGTTGGGTATGATTTCGTATTGTTTTCATGTCTTTGCATAAGCTTTGATACATCATTTATTCATGCTTTAGATCACATTGCATCTTGATTTAGAGCATTTACATTATCATTTGCAAGCAATTAGGGTTTACTTTCTAGGTTGCTCTAGTTTGCTTTCTTGCATTTTGGACCTTGCACACACACTAGGTCTGCACACACAATACATTTTACAAAACAACTTGGCTATTCGTGGAGGTGGAAATCACCGAAGTGGGGGTTTGACTAAGGCAAAACCCTATATAGCCGCCCCTCCCCCTTTTCAGATATTATTGCAGGTTTCGAGATTCGGACAACGCCACGGGATACAGATCCGAAGAGAGAAAGTTGGGACAGCACTCTGTGTGAAATTGCAGAGCAGGAGACTGGGACAGGGGCGCTGGGTGCCCTGGTCCCTGGGACAGAGGTGCTAGGTGCCCTGGTCCTCCGGACAGACAGTTTGCAGACAGTTTCCAGACAGTGTTTCAGAGTGCAGAACAGTGGTTTCCGGTGCAGTTTTCAGGACAGTGGCGCCCGCGCTCCCGTCCCGAACATTTTCAGTCCGACTTTGACTCTGGGTACATATCTGCATTCTTATTTCATTCTTGTACTTACAGTTGTTCATTGTTTAATCTCAATTCTGCAATCTTGTTATTGGTTCATACTTGCATTTTGGGATTAGGGTTTGAACTTGCATTACTTGATCTTACAATTTCAACAAGGGAATAGGAATCCTAATAGATATCCCGTGGCTCTCACTTTCACCAAAAGAAGTAGCCAATTGTGTGATATCTCTAGGCTCTTTCGTATTCCGTAATGTGTGTCAAAAGGTAGGATTGGGGCATGATTAACCTAGTCTCGCTTTTTCCCCTACACATTTTGGTGAACCCGACGTGAATCTATCATTGCTTCCTCTTGCATTGCATTTATTAGATCTAGATCTAGATTTAGTGTGTTTTCATTTCATTTTCATTAAAAGAGAAAAAGAAAAAAAAAAAGAGTGTGTTTCTTTGCATTGTGTGTTTAAATTTTATGCAATCTTTTCAAAATGTCAGATTTTTATTTGCAAAATGTTCATGCTTTTGATGATTATTATGAGTATAGCCAAGATGAATTAGATGAAGCTTTAGATGAGTTTTTAAACCCTAAGGATGCTAAACCTTCATTTTACCAAAAACTCATAAACCTTGTTACTATGCCATTTAGGTGTGATGAGAAAGATAAGTCGAATGATTCCTCTCAAGGATACATTCCTATCAACTCTTCCCCTGAATCTAGTAACATGGTTGTTTTCAATAATCCCCTCTATGAGGAGATGTCTCCTTTTGAATCAAAAGACAAACCTTTTAACCGATATGATCATGCTTTGTTGGATGATGCTCTTGATGACTTTGTGGCTTTGTCGAAACCTATAAACAAAAACAAGACCTCTAAATTGGTTAACATGATAAATTTGAATGAATATAACAAGCCTCTTTTTGAAGTCCAAGGTGCTTATCCTTCTCCTACCTTTCAAATTCCTAAATCACCTCTCCTTACTGTCCAAGGAAGGTATGATCATGATTCCTTTCGTACCCCAAATAAACCAATCATCACCGTGCAAGGAAGACAACCTATAAGTCCTTACAATTATGCTAAGCGAATAACTAGAGAGAGTTATCATGCGGTTGCCCATACCTATCATACCAGAAATAATAGGCAACCTAATCCTCCTCCTGTTATTCCAGTCTCTCTTCCCAATCCTCAACCAATTCTTCCTCAAGCTCCCCATATTTCGCAAGTTATGGGTAAGGAATATGATCTCATAGAACAACTTAAAGCTACCCCTGCTAAGATATCCCTTTGGGATTTGATTCAAACTTCTTCCGCTCATCATGGAATGTTACAAGATGCCTTGAAAGATTTGAATGTTCCTCCACCGAATACATCTAGTAATATAGCATCTTTTGTTAACTCTGTGATGAATCCTAAAGCTCAAATTGTGTTTACCCAAGATGAGTTGCCTACTAGTGAAATTCAACAACAATATGATCCCTTGATGATTGTGGTTGTCATGAAAGACACTGCTATAAGACGAACACTAGTAGATAATGGCTCTGGCCTTAATGTGTGTAGCATTAATTTATTGCATAAGATGAATGTGGATACATCTCTTATTGAGCCTGAATCTCGTCCCATTCGTGGCTTTGACAATGTGGCTAAGACCTCATTAGGTATCATCACCTTACCTCTCATAGTGGGACCTGTTACTTTGCCTACTCCTATCCATGTTATGCCGGGAAATTTAACATATAACTTGTTATTAGGGAGGCCTTGGATTCACAGCATGCAAGC
The DNA here is from genome assembly GCF_030272615.1 of Cryptomeria japonica. NCBI lineage: Eukaryota > Viridiplantae > Streptophyta > Pinopsida > Cupressales > Cupressaceae > Cryptomeria > Cryptomeria japonica. Next base: position 347,019,462 of record NC_081410.1, read on the forward strand.
TGTCCCCTCTACATTGCATAGACAAGTTAAATTCGTTTATAACAATAAGACATACACTTTGATGGGTGATACTAATTTTCAAGCTTGTCTACAAACATCTAATTCCAAAGGGAGTTATTCTAAGCCATCCTCATCTAGTGATGACTCTTTAAACAAGAAACCTATCGATGAATCCTCGCTCTCCGATGATCAAAATCCTTCGGATGAGTCTGGAACTCCTGAAGAAGATCCTTCTCGACTTGAAACTACACATAAAAAGGATTTTGATCCTGAGAAGGTTCTTGCAGAGGATGATTGGGGATCTCTTGATTTTAACCCTACCTTTGTAGGTGAATATAAGGTTCCTTCTAGAGAAATTAAAATTGAAAAGAAAGAAGAAGCTAAAAATCAAACAACCTTACCTGAATCTATGAGTAATAATTTTGTGGCCGCTTCTCAAAATTCTTCTCCCCACATCTATAATTATGAAGAGTTTGATTCTTTGTCTTATGAAAAACCACCTTCTCTTCCTAAAATGGCTGATCGTTATGGTCGTGGTTTTCGCATTTTCGCTAAGCATGGGTATCATGGAAAAGGTTGTGGTGCTAATGAACAAGGGATAAGAGTTCCTCTAGAGACTAATTTTCACAATTATGCCTTTGGACTTGGCTATAATCCCTGCAGACGTACTAAAGCTTCTAAAAGACCATGTATTAGTGTTAATGCTATCTCTACATCTTTATCAATACAACACCCTGAGTATATTGATGAGGATTCTTCGGGTGATTGTGCTTTGGATATCTTCCCTACTGATGATGCTTTAGCTGAGTTCTTGGGAGCCTATGACACTCTTCCTCGTTATCATCACAATAGGGGACTCCCTTATTGTTTGAACACCGAAGCCTATTTTGGAAAAGAGATTGATAATGATGAGATTGTGAAAGAATTCCCTCAGTTAAAGGATACTCCTCAACAAAGTAATCTTCTCATAAGTGACACCACTGATGTTAAGATGGATCCTTGCAACAAAGAGAAAGTTATTAAAATTGGAAAATGTTTGGATGAAGAGGAACAGAAACAATATGAAGAACTATTGCATGAATTCCCTGAGATCTTTGCTTGGGCATATTCTGACATGCCTAGTATAGATCCTAAGATCTTTACTCATAATATTGTCTTAGTTCCTGATGCTAAGCTCGTGAAACAAAAGATTCGAAAAATGAATCCTAAGGTGGCTCTGCTTGTTAAGGCTGAGATTGAAAAATTATTGGAGGCTGGCTTTATCCGCCCTATTGACTATTCCCCATGGATTTCAAATATTGTCGCTGTGGCTAAACCAGATAACAAAATAAGAATGTGTACTGACTTTCAGGATCTAAATAAGGCTTCTTTAAAAGATGATTTCCCTCTTCCAAACATTGACATGATAGTTGATTCTATGGCAGGACATGCCTTGTTATCCTTCATGGATGGTTTTTCAGGTTACAATCAAATTTTTATTAACCCTCAAGATCAATTCAAAACTGCTGTCACCACTCCTTGGGGTACGTTTTGTTGGATAATGATGCCTTTTGGACTTAAAAACGCCAGTGCAACTTATCAACGAGCAATGACCCTTATCTTTCATGATTATATGCATAAGATTTTAGAGGATTATGTTGATGATATTTTAGCTAAATCCTTTCTTCGCATGGATCATATTAAAATCCTCCGCCAAATTTTTGAAAGAATTCGTAAATATCACATGCGCTTGAATCCCCGAAAATGTGTTTTTGGTGTGGATAGTGGAAAACTATTAGGATTCATAGTTTCGCATCATGGGATTGAGGTGGACACTAAGAAAATAGATGCTATTGTTAACATGCCACCTCCTCGAAATGTGTCTCAACTTAAAAGCTTACAAGGAAAGATTCAAGCTATTCGTAGGTTCGTGTCTCAACTTGCGGATCGTACTTTTCCTTTTACTCAACTTCTTAAAAAGGATATCACTTTTCAATGGAATGAAGACTGTTAGCAAGCATTTGAAGATTTAAAAGTGTATTTGGCTAGTCCTCCTATTCTTCAACCTGCCGAACCTTCTAAACCCTTCCTTCTGTATACAGCTGCTTCTTCTCATGCTCTCGCAGCATTGTTAGCACAACATGATAAAGATGGTAAGGAATGTCCGGTTTATTACATAAGTCGTACCTTACTCGATTATGAGACCCGATATTCTGCGATAGAAAGACAATGCTTGGCCGTGGTGTTTGCGACTCAGAAATTAAGACATTATCTTTTAAATTCAGAAGTCCATGTCATGGTTAAGTTTGATCCTTTGAAGCATCTTTTCTCTAAAACTGATTTATCAGGACGTCTAGCTAAGTGGGTTATGATGTTAACTGAATTTGACCTTAAATTTATTTCACAAAGAGCAATTAAAGGACAAGCGTTGACCGATCACTTAGTGGAGGCCCCTTCGCCTTTCTCCTTCCCTAACCCTGAGTCCTTTCCTGATGACTTCATTCTTTCTATAGAGAAAGATGAAACTTGGGAGTTATACTTTGATGGCTCTAAGTGTCGTACGAGATCGGGGGCAGGTGTTGTTCTGATTTCTCCTACAAAGAAGTCCATTCCTTTATCATATCGTCTAAATTTCCTGTGTACCAATAACATTGCTGAGTATGAGGCTCTTATAGCGGGAATAAAAGCAGCCTTAGCTCTGAATATAAAACACATACATATCTATGGAGATTCGCAATTAATTATAAGACAAGTAATAGGAATATATCAAGCAAAACAAGACAAATTATCACAATATAAAGACCTTGCTATCTCTTTATTACAAAATTTTGATTCTTATACCATGGAACCCGTTCCTCGAAAAGATAATCGACATGCGGATGCAATGGCATGTGTGGCTTCTCTAGTATCTTTAGAGAACCCTATGGTCGATCTTAATTTCGTTATTCACAATCTTATTTCTCCGGCTATTGTAGATGATTCTAGCCTGGTAACATGTTGTGACTTTGTAGACTCAGACGAATGGTACTCGCATATCGTAAGATATTTGACTGATGGTACCTTTCCTGATTCCGCTAATAGGAACACTAGGGCTAGAATCCGCAAGCTGTCTGCTAGATATATCATCCTTTGTAATGTCCTTTATCGAAGGGGTTATGATGGTCTTCTCCTTCGTTGTCTTAACAAGTCGGAAATCCCCGTTGCTCTTGAAGAGGCACATTCAGGTGCCTGTGGGGGGCATTTTGGGGGCAAATCCTTGGTTCATAGATTGCTTCGTATGGGATACTATTGGCAAACTATGCAGAAGGATTCCTTTTCATTTGTTAAAAAATGTCATCAATGTCAACAACACAATAATCTGATTCATGCTCCTGCCCAAGAACTCCGTTCTCAAGTAGCTTCTTGGCCTTTCTCCGCATGGGGTTTGGATCTTATTGGTAAAATCTCTCCTCCTTCATCTCAAGGACACACCTTCATTATAACCGCAACAGATTACTTTACGAAGTGGGTAGAAGCTATTCCCCTTCGCTCTACCACTGCTGAAGTGATTTGTCAATTTCTTCTAGAAAACATCATTTCTCGATTTGGGATACCTTCCACCATTATCTCAGATAATGGGACATCGTTTAAGAACAAGGACGTGAAGAAATTCCTCAAAAAGTATCATATCAAACATCGATTTTCTACACCATACTATCCTCAGTAAAATGGTCAAGCCGAATCATCTAATAAGATAATCGAACAAATTCTTCGTAAAACCATGAATAAGCATGGTAAGGATTGGAGTAACCAGCTAATCTATGCTCTTTGGGCCTACCGAACGAGTGTACGAATTGCTACGGGAACTACTCCTTATAATCTTGTTTATGGTGCTGATGCTATTATGCCCTTAGAGTTAGAAATTCCATCACTTAGGGTTTCTCTTAAAGGTATAGTAGATGATGACTCTTATAGAGAACAACGACTTCAACAGCTTGAGATGCTTGATGAACAACGTATAAACGCTCTTGAGCATATTCAACCGTATCACAAAACTCTACAACGAAGCTATAATGATAAGGTTATTCAATGTTCCTTCTCAGTAGGTGACTTAGTCCTCTATGAGAATCAGCGCAATGTGAATGCCTTACCGGCCGAAAAGGGAAAATTTAGTCCTAATTGGCTTGGACCATATATCGTTATTGAGGATTATGGATCAGGTGCTTACAAAATAGCGGATGTAGACGGTACGCCTCTTAAAGAACCTATCAATGCTATGCACTTGCGTAGATATTATGCTTAATTCTTCATTTCTTATCTATCTTCTTTTCAATTCTTCAACATTGGATAATATGTTAGTGTTTCTTAATTAAAGCAAAATAGAATTAGATGTTATGTCGTTTAATCTATATTGCTTCGTTCCTGACAAGCATGTCTTCTTACTTTATAGTTTGTCTTGAATTCATTAATGTAAATTGTAAAAGGTTTACATTTCTCATTATGCTAGCATATTATACAATGTCTTTATGTATTAAGTAGGATCGTATCATGTTGTGTTTAAGTTCAAAATTAAATCACATTAGTTATATGATTCTTAGGCTTAATGCATATTTCTTCCTTATCATCAATGTAGCACTTGATTAAATATTTTAATTAAGTCACACATGTATCAATTTAATCATGGAGCATTGAGAAATCAATCACATGGAAATTAAATTCTGACCATACATGTATATTTACCAAATGTATTAGATTTAATCAAAACAAAATATACGTTGTTTTAGGCATTAAAGATAACACATTTGAGACAAAAAGAGAAGCATGTATATATATATATATATATATATATATATATATATATATATATATATATATATATATATATATATATATATATATATATGTGGATCGTATACAAACACAGGTCACTGTATATCCAAAATGTGACCTCTCTTTTACATCATAAAATCATCTCCTATCCCTAGGGCTAGTGGTTGGAGAGTGTCGACTGGATGCTCCCTCCTGGTCTGGCCGTGAAGGTGGACCCATGGGTGTGTAGCGCGATACAGATCATGAGTGACTCCGAGAGGAACTCCTACGATCCCTATCCATAAGGATCGCACGATAGGTGGTAGCCTCGGTCTGAGCCGCTGCTAGATCTCGCCGCGCCTGCTGGAGGTCCTCTGATAGGACTCTCTCTCTCTCTGTCGTGCCTGTTGGAGGTCCTCTGATAGGACTCTCTCTCTCTCCCTCCATATATCTACCTGTACTCGGAATGGGAAAAACAAATCCTCATGCCGACCCGCGTTCCCTTGAGGCCTATAGGCAATCTGTGAGGAACTGGGGATCTGTGCTATCATGGAAATGTCTATCATTGCCTGCTGAATCAAGGAACGCCATTCCTGCACATTAGCTGTGGCAGTAGAACAAATTTTTGTTAGTACCATTCTATATCATCAAAACATTAATCAATCAATATAAACCTACTATACCTGGATCTCCCTCGCGCCAGTAGGGATCATGATATGGTAGTATCTGTGACTGAGAACCGCTAGGCTCCCCTCGCTCGTATACTCTATCCACGATGGGTGTAGGCTGGATGGTACTGGTGACAGGTCTCCGTATCGCCTCCTGTTCCCCCTGTTGGGGAATAAGAGGTGGATCCAGAGCTATGGTATCGTCTCCTGAATGGTGGGGAGCTGCATCTGACTCCTCCTCATCATCTCTATCCTCCTCCTCATCATCCTCCTCGTCATCATCATCCTCGTCCTCATCCGCATCATCACCTGCATCCTCCTCGTCCTCCTCTCTATCTGCATCCTCATCCTCCTCCTCCTCGTCACTGGGCTGATCGCCTGTAGGTGGATTAGGATCTCCCACCTCCTCATGACCCTCAACCTCCTCTGGCTCCTCTGACCTGGATCCCTCATCCTCATCTCGATCTCCATGTCTCCATGGGCCTGGATAGCCTGTCGGATGATCTGGTGGAAAGATAGGACCTAGATATGATCTCATAAACCATGAGACGTACCTCCGCTGTGCTCCAAGCTCTGCAGAGTAGTCAGTGACTACATCCTGATCAAATCCCTCTAAGTCTGTCATCTCAATATCATCTACCGTCAGTCTCGCTACTGCTCCAGGTCTGGGAAGGACCCGTGAGTGTCGAGTATAGATGGGCACATCGGCTGGAACACACTGCTCTAGTCCGAACTACCTCTATACTCAATCAAAGTAGAAAGGGACTATGATGTGTGCATATCGTCCTCGCAGTAGGCGGTTCCTCTGTAGACATGCTAACTGTCTCTCCATACCATCCCATCTGTGCATCAGTAGGTAAGGTCTCCACACTATCACCTCGGATGTCAGTCTGTCAACAATCACTCTCCAATACAACAAATCTCCAAATCTCCACTCGCTGGTAAGTGGATAAGCGAACACCCTAGGTCGCTCGCTCGTTGTACTTAGCGGAAAGCCGACGGGCCTGGTGCATGTGAAGTGCTCTAAAATCCACACCTGCAGAAGTGTGCATGTCATCAAACTGAACCCCTGTCCGAATACATACTCCTCAAGGTCGTGATAGAGATGTGCTAGCATACTCCGACCCCATGCATAAACTCTCCTGTGTCTCTCCATCGCTCTGATACACCATGTGAGGCCCCCATGCATGTGTGTCCCTCGCCCATTAGGGCAGACGGCTAGTGCTATGATGGCTATCATAAGGCGTCTCAGAAGTGGTACCTCCCCTATAGGATGTAAGAACCAGCTGACCATGATGCGACCTCTCATCTCGCTCGGCATGACTCTCCCTATGCAATACACCTGCTCTCTCTGATGATCCTCCGCTGACCGATCGATCGCGTATGTAACTGTCGCTCCTCTGATAGGAAGACGAAGTATACGGTACACATCCTCGAGTGTGACCGTCAGCTCTCCTACTAGAAGGTGAAAAGTACATGTGTCAGGATCCCATCGCTCCATCAAGGCCATCAGCATCACAGGATGAAATCGAATGGCCGGCATCAGAATCACGTACCACAATCCTACAATAGATAGAGTGTCTCTCTCTGACTGAGTCAGCCGCGGAATCTGATCTCGCAAAGTGCGAAGAATATGTCCCGTTGTGTGCTCTCTCATGTACGGGAGACCCTGCAAAATGAAAACATGACGATAATCAGTACTCGATCATCAAAATCGCAAATGCAAACTATTGTACATTGTATGCTAGTCTTGTAACCTCTCGCCAGGCCCTGATTGGGGACCATGGCGCCCTGATGGGAACCATGGCGCCCTGCAGGGACCATGGCGCCCCTGTCAGGGACCATGGCGCCCTGGGGGGACCAGGGCGCCCCTCAGGGACCATGGCACCTTGGGTGGGCCCCGGTCGGCCTCAAGGCCCGCATACGATCACGGAAAAGTCAAACATGCGAAAAATCAAAAGTCAAACATTCAGTCAACTCACCTCGTCTAGTGCCTCGTCGTCGATCACAGCCTGGCGCAGGATCTCGATCCTCGTGGGACGCTCCGGTCGTCGTGAAGGCATGATGATGGCTATGTGGGCTTTGCTGCACTGAATAGTATTCTAAAATCGACAAAGTGATGAATACAAGTGTCACTTTCGAAGTATATACTCTCGTTCGTTTATTCTTACTTTGTGAAACCCTAATTTTTCCTCTCTCATTCATCTTATCATAACTTGAGTTTGGGAGATGCGATTTTCGAGCCGTTTGTTGCGTTGGAATCGTATTTTCCTTCTCCTACTCTCGGGATGTTCCAAAAAGTGCTCTGATGAAGCCTATTTCACGAACACCCCTCATCAATACGCTATTACACAATTTGTCACAAGTAAGCATGCTACCCTGTTTCACCTCCCTAATAAGCAAGTCGAAACAGGGGGGGGCATATAGCTACTCACAGATTTCATCACTTTCCCTAGTAAGCATTAGATGATTTTGCGATCTAACGTTTGTTTTGTAGGGTGCGGTTCCTAACTGTGTACTGCAGATACCGCTGGGGGCTTCGTTCGACATCTTATGGATATATCCTTTTTCAAAATAATGTTTACTTTTCTGTACTTTAGCTTGCATATGCACGTAGTACTCATATGATCGCTAAAGTGGGGGCTAAATGTAGCGTCGTAAATTGTACGCACTCGCTAGGGTGGTACAATTTCACACCTAGTTTAGCACCCGCCTTAGTGCATTTTGCATTCTGCATTGCATTTCTCCTTAAGCACTTAATTAATCAAATTAATTAGGTCTAAGGTCCTATTTCATCATTCTCTACATCACAAAGTTGGGCCCTTTCACTAAAGCGTGCCCTTCGCATTTTATTCCTCTAATACACCACTCAATCAAAAACCCTAATTAAGTCCTATTTCAAACTTGGGGGCTTGGTTTCGGGGTCAAAATATCTCGAAATCACCTATAACTTCGGGATTCTCTCTAAAATCATCATATCCTACGGCCCTGAAAATTTGGTGAAAAGTTGTCGGGACCGTGGCGCCCGGTGCACATGGTCCCGGACATTTTTCCCGAAATTTTGGGAGCACAATCCAATCATAAAATAAAGCTTAACCCCAAGAAATTGGCGGGATATTCAATCTCTAGGTCGGCCAAAATACAAATTTACAACCTAGGGTTTCGTACATAAGAGCTCTCTTTCTTCATTGGAAGGGATCGGATTTTTGTTTCCAGGAACTTCATATGTAGCGAAAGAGCAGATCTTTGAGGACTTCAACAACATTCAACATCATTCTATCAAGCATCTATCAAACTCATTCATCCACTTAGGGCTTGGAAGACATTGAAGAACAATAGGAGATTACCGACTGAAGATTGGCTTGTACTCCTCCCTTGAGGGTTGGGTATGATTTCGTATTGTTTTCATGTCTTTGCATAAGCTTTGATACATCATTTATTCATGCTTTAGATCACATTGCATCTTGATTTAGAGCATTTACATTATCATTTGCAAGCAATTAGGGTTTACTTTCTAGGTTGCTCTAGTTTGCTTTCTTGGATTTTGGACCTTGCACACACACTAGGTCTGCACACACAATACATTTTACAAAACAACTTGGCTATTCGTGGAGGTGGAAATCATCGAAGCGGGGGTTTGACTAAGGCAAAACCCTATATAGCCGCCCCTCCCCCTTTTCAGATATTATTGCAGGTTTCAGGATTCGGACGACGCCGCGAGATACAGATCCGGAGAGAGAAAGTTGGGACAGCACTCTGTGTGAAATTGCAGAGCAGGAGACTGGGACAAGGGGCGCTGGGCGCCCTGGTCCCTGGGACAGAGGCGCTGGGCGCCCTGGTCCTCTAGACAGACAGTTTGCAGACAGTTTCCAGACAGTGTTTCAGAGTGCAGAACAGTGGTTTCCGGTGCAGTTTTCAGGACAGTGGCACCCGCGCTCCCGTCCCGATCATTTTCAGTCTGACTTTGACTCCGGGTACATATCTGCATTCTTATTTCATTCTTGTACTTACAGTTGTTCATTGTTTAATCTCAATTCTGCAATCTTGTTATTGTTTCATACTTGCATTTTGGGATTAGGGTTTGAACTTGCATTACTTGATCTTACAATTTCAACAAGGGAATAGGAATCCTAATAGATATCCCATGGCTCTCTCTTTCACCAAAAGAAGTAGCCAATTGTGCGATATCTCTAGGCTCTTTCATATTTCGTAATGTGTGTCAAAAGGTAGGATTAGGGCATGATTAACCTAGTCTCGCTTTTTCCCCTACACAATAACCATTCTTAGTAACTTCCCAGATGTCTTTACCAATGCAATTCAGATGTGTCTCCATTCTGATTTTCCATATTCCATAGTTGGTTCCATCAAGTTTAGAACTATCCTTCCTAAAATAATTAGTAGACATTGGATCTCCTCAAGTTGTTAAACTTCTGCAAAAGAGGACCAAGGCTCTGATACCAATTGTAGGTCCCGGGGAAAACTGAGAGGGGGGGGTGAATCAGTTGTATAATAAATTCAAACCAAAATCGTATTAACCAACTAATTGCTTAATAGCGGTAAGACAGTTAATTGTGCTGGTAAATAGTGTTAACAGGAAATGTTGTACCGGGAAGAATTAATGCATGAAACATAAGCACAAAGTCAACCACAACACATGACACAAATATTTGTACGTGGAAACCCTGTAAGAGGAAAAACCATGGTGGGAAACCTTACCCACAATCAGATGATACTACTGCAGATAGTAAGTGTACAAGAGGGGTCTGCACGTGCAGAAAGGCCAACAGCCTAGAGCTCACTGCTCAAACACAAATGGGAGTCACACTGACTACAGATGGATGGTTAAATCCAATGAGAATGTACTGCACAAAATAGCATCTTCATATGTTAGATTCAGGACCGGTGTAATGCTGATATGCTTCTACAAAAACCTAGCCTCACCTTCAAATGATGTCTTCGTGTATATCTCTACTTAATCTCACATATACCTTCTTGTAATTCTTTTTTGCATTCCACACTTGATCTTACAAATAAGATCTTACATTTATACCATACCCTAAGACCAATTTTAGTAGGTCGGCTCTACAAGATATTACAATAAAACATTTTACAAATAATACAATATCTGATGCAATAACTGATTGAGCATGTCGGCTTAATGCATTTACAACAATAATAAATCATCTCCATAGCGTGCCATGCTGATCTGGAAAAGATAAACCTGTTGGTGTAACCCTAGATAACCTGGACCTATTTGCCGGTGAAAGCAAATATGCAAATAAGAATATACCAATGATATTACTTCAAGGAAAAGTGTCCACATGATGTCTTTGACATTACCAAGTGTCTTCCATGTCATTGCAGGTACCGGTGAACATTATATCCTGTCGGTTAACCATATACCGGTGATTGTTGAACAGTTTACTGATTGCCGATGAATGTTGCTGGATCTCCAAAGTAGGTGTGTTAGCAGGTGTTGACATCAATGACAAAACCATTCCAAAATACCAATAGTGTCTACACACTCCTTTGCAAAATAGGCCTAATTGGGCTATACCGATCTCCTAACCCAAAGTAGGGTTTGGATTCTTGTGTTCCCTACCAGTAAGAACTCTTAGGATATGTTTTTTAACTCCCAAAAAGGTATACAAATCTAGGATTTGTTGTTTGGTATTTTTGGAGAAATAAAGAGTTAAGTGTGGAAAACCGGTCTGGTAGGGCTACTAGGTTTTGTAGACCTTGTTGCAGCAGTTACCCAAACCAGTAGAGGGAACCTAAATTCAATGATTGAAGGATGTCTCTCTGACCTAGGGGACTTCAAATCAAACCTTAATTAGCCATTGTTGCATTGGATAAGGGACCAAACCATTGCTGATCATAGGGTCTTTATACTGGTAAATGAAAGAGACCTTGTACTTGTAATCTTTTATTTAGAAGAAAGTGATGTGGGACTTGTCAAACAGGTATTCCTTAACCCTAGAGAGTGTTGTGTGATTTGTAGGGTCCTTGGTGTGTTCTTGGATTAGGGGAACCTATCCTATACCGGTACCAAGACCTCTGCATCATTTTTGGTATCAGAGTGTAGGACTAATCCTTTTGGGAGGAAGAATAGTACATGTCAGCAGAAGAATCAGAGGGTGAGGCTAGAAGAATGCCTCCAAAGATGACAAATGTGGAACTTGCCAAGATGGTGCAAGAGAATAGAGAAGAAAATGATCAGCTAAGAATAGTGATTGAGAACTTGGAAGGCAGGCTGGAGAGAGGACCTGATTGCTCAGAGGAAGTGGCAGAAGAAGAGGAGAACCCACAAGGGTAGGAAGAAGAGGAAGTTCCTGCAGAGCATAGGTATCTGATTAATGCCTTGAATTTTGTGGAGAGGAGAACCATGGACCACAAATCAAACCTTCCTATTTTCAGTGGGAAGATGGATGTAGATGGAGTGATGGACTGGATATAGTCCTTAAACAACTTCTTTGAATGTGAAGACATTGCTGACAACCAAAAGATGAAGATTGCCAAGTCAAAAATGCAGGGAGTAGCCTTGACATGGTGGAATTTTGTGCAAGAAGAAAGAGTGAAAAAGGGAAGAGTAATGATCACCTCTTGGAAGAAGATGATTACAGAGATCAAGGGAGTATATGTACCGTAGGACTATGAAGTCCAATTACACAAGAGAAGGTAGAATCTCAGACAAAAAGAGATGGACGTGTGTACCTATATTGAAGAATTTTAGAAATTGAGTATAAAGTCTAAGAAGGTTGAAGATGAAAGTGAAAGAGTGGCAAGGTATCTAAATGGCCTAAGGTGGAACATACAAGAAGAGTTGAACCTCTTGTGCCCTGATATTGTTCATAGATGCTATCAATTAGCATTAAAGGTAGAGGAGAAGCTCAAAAGAAGACAAGAGCAGAGCAGTAGAGGAAGAGGTAAGCAACCAAGAGGAAGGAGTAACTTCGGAGGAATATCAAATTTTGAATTTCAAGGAGAGTGCAATCAAGATTCCTCAAGGAATGACAACAACAACAAAGGCAACTTCAAAGGTAGAAGGCCAAATTTCAGAGGAAGATCATCAGGAAGAGGAGTAGGACCAATAAAATGTTTTAACTACAACCAAGAGGGACACATTGCCAGCAGATGCCCAGAGAAGATGGGGTCTAGTTCCCAAGGAGAAAGGAGAGTCAATCTAACCCAAGAATCAAATTACCAAGGCAGTAGTAAACCTGATTCATATTGTTATCCAGAGACCATAGAGGCACTAATGTTGAGAAGAACCCTCTTGAAGGTACTAACACCTATGGAGCCACCTCAGAGGAAGCCCATCTTCTGCACCACTTGCCAATCAGGAGGAAAGATATGTAAAGTTCTGGTTGACTCAGGGTCTACTGAGAATTTTGTGTCAATAAAAATGGTAGAGAAGTTGAAATTGAGGAGGATACCCCATCCATACCCCCATAAGGTGTCTTGGCTCACAAAAGGGCAACAAACTCTTGTAGAAGAGCAGTCATGGGTAGAATTCCAGATAGGAGCATATAATGATAAAAAAAAATTGATGTTGTTAACATGGATTCTTGTCACCTCTTGTTTGGAAGACCATGGCAGTATGACCTCAAAGCACACCATGATGGCTTTAGGAATACCTATTCCATCACAAAGAATGGCAAGGTAATAGAGCTACTGCCCCTGACTGAAAACAATGAAGAGAAAAAAGAAACTGAGTCCAAGGTGATGATGATGGAGGGAAAACCATTCCTCAAGGAGATAAAGATGGAAGAAGGAATATGCTTTTCATTGCTTCCAATACCAACCTCAAAGGGGAAGCCTACTGTAGATGATAGGACAAAAGGAAAGGACAAGGATCTCAGTATGGAAGTGAAGGAGATCATTGGAAGATACCAAGGAATAGTTGTAGTTGGAGTGCCAAGGAGTTTTTCGCCAATGAGAGAGATCAGCCATTGTATTAGCTTGATCCCAGGGGCTACATTGCCTAACAAGGCTGCATACAAACTCACACCATAACAAAATGAGGAGATGGCAAGGCAGGTTCAAGAGTTGCTAGACTCTAATCTAATTCGAAAGAGTCTTAGCCCATGTGCAGTACCGGTAGTTTTGGCACCCAAAAAGGATGGAACATGAAGGCTTTGTGCTGACTCAAGAGGTCTCAACAAGATCACCATAAGGTATAGATTTACAATGCCTAGGATAGAGGATTTTCTTGATTGTTTGGGGGGTGCGAAATATTTTTCTAAAATTGATTTAAAGAGTGGATACCACCAAATTAGAATTAGGCCTAGTGATGATGGAAAACAACCTTCAAAACAAATGAAGGGTTGTATGAATGGAAGGTTATGCCATTTGGTTTGTCTAACGCCCTAGGTACATTCATGAAACTCATGAATGAAGTTTTGAAAGATTCACAGGGAAGTTTGTAATAGTGTATTTGGATGACATCCTAGTATTTAGCAGGACAAAGGAAGAACACTTGAGGCATCTAGACATGGTTTTGAAAAGGTTGAGTGAAGAGGAATTGATGATCAATATGGAGAAGTGTTTGTTCATGAAGGAAGAGCTCATCTACCTAGGATTTGTGATCTCCAAAGGTCACTTGAATATTGATCAGGATAAGGTAAATGCAATGCTTTCTTGGCCTACTCCTAAGACTATTGGTGAAGTTAGAAGTTTCCATGGATTAGCCACATTTTATAGAAAGTTCATAAGAGGTTTTAGTCAAATATGTGCTCCAATGTTGGAAACCATAAAAGGTGGTCAAAAGTCTAGGTTTTCTTAGAAAAAGGAGGCAGATGAGGCATTTGAAACTCTCAAGAAAAAGGTAGCTCAACAACCGGTACTTGCTTTACCTGATTTTAACAAAGTATTTCAAATTGAATGTGATGCTAGTCATGTGGCCATAGGAGCAGTCACAAGCCAAGAAGGCAGACCTATAGCATTCTTTAGTGAAAAACTCAATGAGGCAAAGAGAAAATATTCCTCTTATGACCTAGAAATGTATGCATTGGTTCAGGCATTGAAAAAATGGAGACACTATCTGCTACCAAAGGAATTTGTGGTATGCACTGATAACCAAGCCTTGATTTTCATTAATAGCCAAGAAAAGTTAAGCCATAGGCATATGAAGTGGGTAGAATCCCTACAAGCCTATATCTTTTCCATAAAACACAAGAAAGGAGTAGCCAACAAAGTGGTTGATACACTGAGTAGGAGAGTGCTAACCATATCTGAAATCTAATTAGAAAGCATTGGGATTGATGAAATGAAAGACATGTATGCTGCAGATGAGGAATTTAAGGAGATTTACAAAGCATGTACTGAATTTGGTGAAAGGTATCATGTGGAGTTTTCTGATTTTATGATCCAAGATGGACTTCTTTTCAAAGGTGGGCAATTGTGCATACCAAAATGCTCAATTAGGACTAACATCATCAAAGAAAAGCATAATGGAGCTATGGCTGGTCATTTTGGTTTGGACAAGACACTTGAATTGGTAAGAAGGCACTACTTTTGGCCCAAATTGCATGTTGATGTAAGAAAGTTTGTAGACACATGCGCCATTTGCCAAAAGGCAAAAGGAAGAAGTACCAATGTTGGTCTCTATCAACCCTTACCTATTCCCTCAAGACTATGGGAGAGTGTGTCAATGGACTTTGTAATGGGTTTACCTAGGACCCAAAAGCGGTTTGATAGTTTATTTGTGATAGTGGATAGGTTTAGTAAAATGGCACATTTCTTGCCATGTAAGTCCACTAGTGATGCATCTTATATAGCAGATTTTTTTTTCAAAGAAGTAGCAAGGATTCATGGACTTCCATTGAACATAGTGTCTGACCGAGATGTCAAATTTGTTAGCCATTTTTGGGGAACTCTATGGAGGAAATTTGGCACCAATCTGTCCTTCTCATCAACCTATCATCCATAAACGAATGGGCAGACAAAAGTAGTAAACCGGTCATTAGGGAATTTGTTGAGATGTCTTACAAGGCAACATGGTGAAAAGTGGGATTCAATCTTACCTCGGGCTAAGTTTGCCTAGAATGACACTGTAAACAGAAGCACAGGGAAGTCACCATTTCATATTGTGTATGGGTTGCATCCAAGAGGGGTATTGGAGTTGAGAAAACTACCCCATACAAATCCCATAAGTGCGGATGGTGAGAGGTTTGTTGAAGCCATAAAATAAGTTCATGAGCAGGTCAAAATACAACTTCAAAAGTCATCAAAAAAATACAAAGAACATGCAGATCATAAAAGGAGAGAGGTACAGTTTCAAGTTGGAGATTGGGTTTGGAAAATTTTGAAGAAGGAAAGGTTACCCAAGGGCAAACATACTAAGCTCATGCAAAGGAAAGTAGGACCATGTCAAATCTTGAAGAAGTTTAGCACCAATGCTTATGAAATTCAATTACCATCAGACCTTGGCATATATCCTATTTTTAATGTTTGTGATCTAACTCCTTTTAAAGGTGAGTCTAATGCAAGTAACTCATAGCAGGTCTTACAAGAAGCAGCAGATATAGATTTTCCCAAACATGAGCCACCTAAACTTGAAAAAGTGTTGGACACCAAGATTGTAAAGAAGACCAGGAACAATGAGTACAAACAATACTTGGTCAAATGGAAAGGAAAACCAAACTCTGAAGCCATTTGGTTGGATGAAGATCAGATCAAGAAGCATGGCACTACATTACACGACCTCATCTCAAGTGGACTTGAGATTCATTCACCCTGGGAGTATGGTGTAGGAGCATCTCATGACTAAGATAATAAGAGAAATAAAGGCTAAAGGAAACACATGAGAATGTGACCTTTCAATTTATGTAATAGGGTAGTCTTGTTTGTTTGATGTTTGATTTGTTTGTAATAAACCCCACCTTGTTACCCAATGACATGGATTTGGCAAATTGATAAGCCACCATGGGTATATGGGCCTAGGGGTATTTGGTTGAGTATTTTTTTAGGTGTTTATGTGTTGGAGATTTCTTAGAAAGGATTAGGACATGTTGAAGCACCTTTAGGTAGTTGGATTTAACATATGTCAAAAGTTTCTCAAACTTGACAACTTTTAATGACAACTTTTGGTTGCAAATAGCAATTTCCTTCCAATGGTCACCTCAGTTCAAAAGGTGGTTGATAACCATTGAGGAAGGTATAAAATTTCATCCCCAATCATAATTAGGGAGAGATAATGGAGGAGAGAATGACTTTGTAAACTTTTGGCATCATTGAAGTAATATATTTCTGAGGATTTCCTGCAATCCCATTATTCTACATGGTGTACTGTACTGTACGACCATTTTTTAATTAGGAAACTAGTGGGATGTGTTAGAGTAGCCAATCACCTTTCAGATGCATCAATTCTAAGGTCCTAATTTTTCAAGACAAGGAAGAAATCGGCAAATTTCTGGAAGTGTTCTAGATTTGACAGTTTTGTCTAGGGTTTTGCAAAGAAATGGCCTTACCTTGATGATCCTTCATTGGTGGTTCATGGATTTGGAGGGGATGAAATTACGGCCAATTTATTCTATAATTTTAAATACCTTTTGTAGATTAGGACCAGTTGGAGGTGAGGGTTTGATGCATTAAGGTGGGCAACTCCATGTGGCCACCGACAAGTGTAAGCAAACAGGTCTCACATCAAGGGTTAAAGGTTTGATCATGGCCTAAGACTTAGGAATTGGTGTATTTTCAATGGCTTAAGAGTATTCCTTGAGTTCTTTTGGTGATTTAAGTTATGTGTCTACACACTCCTTTGCAAAATAGGCCTAATTGGGATATATCGGTCTCCTAACCCAAAGTAGGGTTTGGATTCTTGTGTTCCCTACCGATAAAAAATATTAGGATATGTTTTGTAAATCCCAAAAGGGTATCCAAATCCAAGATTTTTTGTCTGGTCGTTTTGGAGAAATAAAGAGTTAAGTGTGGAAAACCGGTCTGGCAGGGCTACTAGGTTTTGTAGACCTTGTTGTAGCAGTTACCCAAACCGATCGAGGGAACCTAAATTCAATGATTGAAGGATGTCTCTCTAACCTAGGGGACTTCAAATAAAACCTTAATTAGCCATTGTTGCATTGGAGAAGGGACCAAACCATTGTTGACTATAGGGTCTTTGTACCGGTAAATGAAAGAGACCTTGTACCGGTAATCTTTTGTTTAGAAGAAAGGGATGTGGGACTTGTCAAATGGATATTCCTTAACCCCTAAGAGTTTTGTGTGATTTCTAGGGTCCTTGGTGTGTTCTTGGATTAGGGGAACCTATCCTATACTGGTATCGAGACCTCTGCATCACATGTCCAATGATAGAACAGACCATTTAGGACTTAGGGGAAGCATAAGTAGGATAATGAAGCTCTTCCACCAGGAATTCATAGTGATACTCAAATTCTTGTAGATGTGGTTTAAATTCCAATGTATCCATAGCATCGACTACTCTGTTTGTTGATCTGGGAATCTGCTGAAATGAGACAAAGGTAAAGTATTTCTTAAAGTCTTCAGCCATTATTTTGTATGGAATCACTTTTTCATTTTGAGTTTGATATATATCATTGATCTGGTTGATTATTAGCTGAGAGTCACCATAGATGTATAACTCAACCACTTTCCATTCAATAGCTAGCTTGATTCCATTTACCAAGGCTTCATGTTCTGCAATATTGTTTGTACAAGGAAAGAGGATCTCGTACATCTTTGGGATTGAGTATCTTTGAGGAGTGATAAAAAGAATTCTAGCACCAGAACCTTGTTGAGTAAAAGACCCATCAAAGAACATTTTCCAGGATCATTGAGTACAGTGCATTATGGATTCATCTAGAAATTCTATGTGCAAAGGTTGATTGTCTTCAAGCAGAGCATTAGACTGTTGATCTGCAATGACTTGTCCTTTGATAGCTTTGAATTCTATATATTTAATGTCAAATTCTATAAGAATCATAACCCACTTAGCTAATCTTCCTATAAGAGTTGCCTTGCTGAGAAGATATTTTAGCGGATCTATCGTAGCCACTAGTTTGATAGAATGTGCTAGCATGTAATGTCTTAATTTCTATTATGTGAAGACCAATGCCAGACAAACTTTCTCAATAATAGTATAGTTCATCTCATAGGATACCAATGTCCGGTTGATATAATATTTAGCTCTTTCCTTTTTATTCTCATCCTGTTGAGCCAAAAGTGCCCCTAGTGATGTACCAGTAGCCGATATGTAGAGTATCAAGGGTTTGTTTTGAATCGGTGGCATTAAGATAGGTGGATTAGAAACATATTCCTTGATTTGCTTTAGATGTTGTTCACAGTCTTCATACCAGTTGTAGGTAACTCCTTTCCGTAAAGCTTTTGTGAATGGTTGAGCTTTATCTACGAGGTGAGAGATGAAACGTCTTATGTATTGGAGCCACCCTTGTAGAGTCCTCATTTGACTGACATTCTTGGCATGTCCATGATAGCTTTAACTTTTTTTGGGTCCACTTCAATTCCTTTCGCTGAAACAATGTATCCTAGGAGCTTGCCAAATGTGACTCCAAATGCACATTTCTTGGGATTTAATCTGAGTTTAAATTTTTCCATCCTATCTAAGATTGGACCCAACTCTGATAGATGTGTTGATCTTTTCATAGATTTGAGTAGAGTATCATCGACATAGTCCTCCATGTTTTTGTGCATCATATCATGAAAAAATGTTGTTACACCTCTTTGATAAGTGGCGTCTGCATTCTAAAAGCCAAAAGGAATTATATTCCAGCAAAAATTTCTCCATGCACAAGTGAACGTTGTTTTCTCTTGATCCTCGGGTGCAATTTTGAGCTGATTGTATCCGAAAAAACCATCCATCAAAGAGTATATTTCATAACCAGCAGTCATGTCCACTATCATGTCTATGTTGGGCAGTGGAAAATCATCTTTTGGACATTCTTTGTTTAAATCTCTGAAATCTATGCAAACACGTATTGATTTGTCAGGTTTGGAAATAGATACAATATTAGATATCCACTCGGCATAATCAATTGCTCTGATGAATCCATCTTTTAGTAATTTTTCTAGCTCAGCCTTAACAAGTAATTCAACATGAGGATGCATTTTTTAGAGTTTTTACTTAACAGGTTTAACTTTGGGAGTGATAGAAAGATGACACATGATGAGGTTAGGTTCCAGACTCGGTATATCAGCATATGTCCATGCAAAATTGATCTTTTTTACCATGAAGAAATCAACAAATTCTTTCAGTTCTTCTGCTAATAAGGATTGAGCTACGTGTATGGTATGTTGAGCTTCTTTTGTTCCAATGTTTACTAGTTGCGTCGGTTCAATCAGCATTGATGATCGCTCTTGAAAGTGATAAGGTAAAATATCAAGTATCTCGCCTTCGGGTGCCTCAGAGAGGTTTTTACCGTTAGGTACGTCCTTTATTTTGACTATTTTTTATTCTGACACTGCCACAATGTGGTTTTCGCTATCAAAACATTTCTTTTTATTTTTTTTATTTTTGAGACTAAGATACTTGACATCCGTTGTCGTCATGTTCTCACTTTTTTCACTAGTGGAAGAGCCCATTTGTTCGACTGCATTAAGATAACAGGCTAATGTATAGTCGTTGGAAAAGGTAGGGATATTCAAGGGTTGATCTTGGAGAGAACAATCAATAAGCTCAAGATGTACTAGGGATAAAGATTTAACAGGTTCAAGGGAATTCACGGTATTGTCATCACAACCTCAGACCGACAAGTTGAGTTCTAGAAGACTACCTTGCGTAAGCATCTCGAGACCAAGAAGAGTTAAAACATGATTATCGAAGTTTACGTTAGTATTTAGGGGACCTAGCCCAACAAACCTACAACTAGCATTGTCCTCTACTTCGGATTGGACTACATATTGTGGTTCAATAGTATTAAGATTTTCAAACAGAGTTTTAACATTCATGACGAAGTAGTCATAGTTTGTTGTCGAATAGCTAATGTCATAAATAGATCTTATTTCAGAGTGATCGGAGTGAGAAGATGAAGCCTCTGAATCCTCTTCAATTGTCTTAGTGAAAGAATTTATAGTATCAATATCAACATCTTTGATGTTGCAAGTTCCTTCATGATTTGGTTCAATGATCACTTGTAGTTGACATACATGTTGACATAACCTTGATGAATCTATTACTCTTTGTCGTCTTTCCCACTCAGCTTCCTCTGGGCTGATGACCGGTCTTGCTTCTCTAACCTCCAATTCTTCATTTGTAGTCCCATATATGATTTTCTCTATCTCATTAGAGGGAGATATAGTAGGTGAAGAAATTTCCTGTGCTTTTCCTTCTTTCAGTTGTCGTTCATAATCTTCTTGTCTTTTTAGTCTGATTTCCTCTATTTTCTTTTGCAGCTTCAAGCGTATTCTTTCTTGTGCTTTGTCTATGATATCATTAGGTTCTTTAGGAGATGTATCTGAGAGAGGCTCAGCACTGCATTCATACTCATTCGAGTCTGTTTTTGAATCCTCTACTTGCATTCTTCCCATATATGTGACAGGAATGTTTAGTGATGCAAACATGTTTTTAATTACTTCTACCTCTTCTCTCATGTCTTTTGGAACATCTACTTCTTGTAGTGTGATTGATGATACAATTGGAACTTGATTACAAGTTGCTTCTTCTCTCTTGATTGCTAGTTCTTTTTCATACTCATCCTGAATTTGCTAATTATCTACTTCATTTGATGTTGGAGGTAGTATCTTTTTCCTCCACTTAGGTTGTTGATGAGATGTATTTTTTTGATTTGATGACTCTTCTAGATGGTAGCCGAGTCCAGTTTTATCATTTGTAGACTTAGTTTGTAACTTTATAGGTTCGATGATTCCTTCTTGGCGCTTCCCCAATGGACCGATACCTGAATATCCCATGCGTTGAATCATCTTATAGCCTGGACCATATTGTTCAGGGGAAATATCACTATGTTGTCCTTCTCTATTTTCACTCTCTTCTTTGAAAAGCCATTTGAGAAATGTCGCCTCTTATATTTCATCTACAAGGGAAGTAGAGGACTATACAAATATACCATCATAGAAGATGTTTGTATTTGAAGTTTGTGGTTTCATAGCCTCTGATGGTTTTCCAGACTATCTCAGTGATGGTGGAAGAGACATCAATGAGAGTACAGGTTCTATTTTGTATCCATCCATCCCAGTACCTGTGATTTTCAACCTCTGTTCTAAGTCTTTTATGAAATTTTCTGAACTTTCAGCTATAGAGGCTACTCTATTATGAGGAACAAGGGTATCAACACATTGCTTTAAAGCATTATAGGTATAGGTTGTATCCGCAGGAACATTGACTTTAACGCCATTGTAGGGAAATTTCAAACACTGATGGTAAGTAGACGACAATGCTTGCATTTCATGAATCCATGGTCTACCTAACAAGATGTTGTATGATAGCGGAAGATTAAGTACCTAACAAATAACATCTCATTCTATAGGTCCCACCCGGATCAACAATAGTACTAGACCCTTAGATGTTCTTTCTTCTTCATCATAAGCTTTTATTGTTATTTTCTTTGTTGGATCAGTGACATTATCAAAAAATCCCAACTGTATTAGTAAATTGTAGGTACAAATATTCAACCCAACGCCTCCATCTATCAAAACACGCTTGACTCGGTGCTTATGGATCATAGCTTCAATATGCAATGGGTGGTTATGCGGATGATTCAATGAATTATCATCTTCTTCAGAAAAGGACAGGTAGTGAGGTGAAGTCAGATGACCCACCATAGATTGAAACCGACCCAAATCTAAGTCTTTAGGGACGTTAGTAGTGAGCAAAGCTTTGTCCATAATCTCTCTATGAGCATAAGAGATTTTAAGTAGTTCAAGAATGGAGATTTGAGCAGTGGTTTGTTTTAATTGTTCAACAATGCTATAACCAGAAGGAGATGACGAAGTCAGCTGTTTAGATTTAGTTGTGATCGTATCTGGTTGTTAGTTTGAAGAAGTTGGTAGGTTTGACGTTGTCAATAGATTTGATGATGTTTGATCAGGGGAAGAAGAGCTAGCTCCTTTGAGAGTAACCTTCTTTTGAGCGCAGGTTACGACATTTGCAGTTTGCGTTTTATTTTTCTTATCTTTGACTATGATCACATTGCAATATTCAGATTGGGAAGATTCAATCATGTTGATCACATTGTCATTGTTGGCATAGGTGTAATTGACCTTGGCACCTCCCTTGGATTTTGAGGAATCACCCTGCTCATAAGCAGGTAAGGGATCTTGAAAGCCTTGTGATCAGCATTGGTTGCATGATTTCCAACAACAATTTTACCAGCATCGATGAGGTCTTGAATCTTGTGTTTGAGTTTCATGCAATTATTTGTTGTATGACCCTTGTTTTGATGATATTCATAGTATACATTTTCCCTCCACTATTTAGGTTTGTCCTTAGGATCATATGGCTTAGAGTTGTCAGGCAATGTGATTAGTTCGTTTTCCAATAGAGTTTTAAAAGCTGACTCACAAGACTCACCTAGAGGAGTAAAATCACGCTTCGGTTTTGAAACCCAAGGTTTCTCTTTAAACCACTCTTTTGATTTCATAGGTGGGTTTTCTATAGCGCTTTTAGCTGCTTTGAGGGATTTTGTTCTACCAGTCAGATTGAATACTACGGGTTTTGATTTTGTTTTGACATTATCAACTACTCCATCATTAACAACATTTCTGTTATTATCTTTTAATTTTCGTACTTCCAGTATTTGTTCTTTTCTTTGGAACTAAAGCCTTGATGTGTTTCTTTATAAAGTGATATATCTCCTTTCCTTACAAGCACATCTTCCATTTTGAGAGCACTATCCACCATTTTGTTGAATGAAGGGTATACTTGCATTTGAATATTATATTTCAACTCAAGAATCAAATTATTGACAAAGATGCCCATTTTCTCAGAATCAGGAATGGGTCGTGAATATCTAGAGAACCTCTTTCTCCAACGCTGAAGGAAAGTAAGAAAAAGGTTCTCTCGTCTTTTGTTTGGTATTACAAAGCTCAATCATTGTGACTGGATAGTGAATGTTATAGAAGTATTGTTGTAGAAACAATTCAACCAGTTTTTCAAAAGATTTAATTCCTATGGGCAGGCTTGAAAACCATACCATAGCTTGTCCTCCTAAACTTATTGGAAAGAGGCACATGAGATAAGTCTGTTTGTGCATGAACTCCATACATAGGGCACAAAATTCTCGAACATGGTCTTGGGGATCCGAGTTGCCATCATATTTATCGAACTTAGGAATTTCTGTTCTGGAAGGAAACAAAGGCATGTAAAGACTCTTGTCAAATGGAAACAAACAAATTGTATCCAAGGAATATTTCACAGGAGATTTATCTTTGTCCTTCATTTCCTTAATCTCAGTTTGTAGTTCTTGTAATTGTTTTGTCACCAATGCTAGTGGAGTATCATATTCTTTAGTGATAAGACTTTCAACAATGTAATCAGGGGGGGTTTAGCTCTGTGTTTGGCCAATTCTAGAAAGTATTCTTCTTTTTCTCAGGCCATGATAATCTTCATCATCTTTCTGAAGTCTTTGTCCTTTTGACATTTTACTATTGTATCTTCTCTGAGTTCGAAAACTTCAGAATTGTTGGAAGAAGAATCATTGTCATTAGCTTGGATGCTAAGGTCATCAAGAGCTTTACATTTACCGACCTCTTTTTATTGTCTTCTTTCAGACATATTGGAAGATAAGGATTGATCAAAAAGTGGTTTGTTTGAAGGAAAAGGTTTGTCTAAAGTTTGTTGTTCAAAAGGTTCGTGAAAAATTGGTTGTTCTTGGAAAAATGGATTAGTTTGCAATGTTAATGTCTCTTCCTTTTTCTTGTTCTTGTTTTTAGAAGAGCTCCTATTTTGAACAGGAATTTAAAACCGATGTGACTGAGAGTTAGATGTGATGCAGATGTCAAGATCAAATTAGAGCTAGTTGCACGTTTAACATAGTGATTGAGAGAGGTGACTAAGACCTAGTTTGGTTTCAGGAATGATCTATCCTGTATAAGACGTGATCTAAGCAACCTAGGTTGATTAAATTTAATAAGCGATTGATTGAACTAGTTGGGAGATGATCGACAAAGTCGCGCAACACAATGACAGAGGTACACTATCAAGGTTGTTTATGCTCAAGATTAAAATGACCAAATTTACGCTTACTGCAAACTGATTAGGCAAGTATGACAGATTTGAAAAGGACGCAAAAAGATAAACCTTTGGACTAAAAAAATCAGAGGTTCATACAACAAAATATGACAACCCGGACGACAGTTTAGTAACTTTCAAACGATAAAGACAGATACTCGTATGAGTTACTGCCTATACTCGAACGACAATTTAAAGCTTACTAGATGAAAACTTTTCAGAGACTAGTGTGGCTTGTACGACATAGTTTATATGCCCAGATGACAATCTTCAAAGACCAGAACGATAATTTAAAGAAGACCGAACAACAAACTAGAGGACTCAGACAACAATGTAGGTAACTCGTACAACAATTTAGATGACTCATACGACAATTATGACCAGAGGCAAATTTTTGACAAGGAAATTGAGTTTTTTGACAATTGAATTTTGATTTATTTTTTTAAAATTTGGTATTTTTGAGTTTTTTCAGTTTTTTTTTTTCGTAGAGTTTTTTAGTTTTCAGCTTTGGACAAAAAAACATAGCAAACCCATAAGATCCAAAGTGATTTCAAACACAACACTCTAATTCTAAGGAAGTTGGCTGAGAGAGAAAACCTTTCCTTGCAAACTCGGGTACACACCCAATAGCTAATCAGAATACGGTCGTTGAGTCTCACACAATGGATTCTCAATGTCGTATTAGCCAACTCCAAACGCTAATGGGGGCACAATATGGCAAGTATCTTGGGAGAGTTACTATCTCTCTTGCACAAAGATTATCCCCCTTTCGGAGGTGAATCGAGTAGCTGATATTTTAAAGTTCGTAGTAAGGATTTTCGTTCAAAATTACCCCTTGAATTCGCACAAGCACGATTGAGGCCTATAGCCCGACAAGGTACCGAAACAAGCTGTAGTCACACAAGCGTGATTGAGACCGCGAGGCCCTACAAAATGCCTGATATGAGAGATCTCAAAAAAGAAAACTCAAATAATCCTGTCCTCCAAGACTTTAATCCCGAAAGGCCTATTTATTATAGTGAGTTGGAGTGCTTGGGTTTAGTTGTACTCACTTGGGTCATTCTCACATGGTGATTACTTTTCCCCACTGTGACAGGTCTGCTAAAAGGTACACAAATCTCAAACTTAGAAAAAGCTTCAAGGGTTTGGATTTCCGATTGTCTGTGCAGACAAGAGAATACTCTCCTACCTCTTAGATTTTTCTTCAAACACAAAAGACAGATTTGTTCATTAACCAAATAGCAATTTAACTGCCTAAAATTGAATTAAAGAATACACAATAGTTGGTTGATTCTCCTTAGGCAACCTACAAAACCAACGCATCAGTAGTCATATTGTTTTCAATTCTTTGACATGCATGAGTTTGATTTGACAAATTCTTTGACAGGCGTTCTGTAGAAGATCAGTTAGGCTGTGAAAATCTCAGGCAAACTAAAGACAATTCAGGGTTAGCGTTAGTGAATCCAAAGCCAAATCAAGAAAACCCCAAAAATTATATTGTTTATAAAATGAGCAAATCAGAAATTCATACGACAATTCTCACACAGCAGAACGAGTATTCTCATTGAGTTGAACGAGTAAACCCCAAAAGAAGACAACAAAGTAGATATTCGTACGATGATTCCCATAGGACAAATCTCAGAACTCGTCCTGTATGTTGTAAAAACTCGTACGACCTTTTACAGAAGTTGTATGGACGAAATCTAAAAAATAAAATAAAAAAAAGATTTGCAAGGCCAAAAATTAAATTCTCGAGCCCCACGGTGGGTGCCAAAAATGTGTGTGAAAAGTATATTTGTATCTGTATTTGTATCTGTATACACAACAATTCAATAAGTCATTAGATGCATGGTTAGTAAATCAATAATCAATGAACAATGAAACCATTACAAAGTGACCTATTGCCTTCTAGTAGATGCAAGTTTAGTTTTGCTCTCAGATTTCCTTATGCAACACCAGTGACTAGACGACACCTAAAGAAAGGATTTAATCTATATGAGTATGAAATTGAGCTAAATGGATGCAAGATATGCAATATTAAGCTAACATGATTTAAGAAAATTACCCATCTATATGATTTTAATCAAACTAACATGATTCAAGCAATATAATTAAGCTAATGCAATATTCTCAATAGACCTAGAGCAAAAACAACATAATAACAATAATCTCCAAGTTCTTTTTTATGAGAGATGAGGGCCTGAATTTATAGAAAATCCACGGAGAGACCAACGGTTAAGATCAATCAATGATGAACACCAAAGATTCTCTAAGAGGAAGCACAATCCAGGTGAATTGATGTGATTGGCTATTTTTCTCAGCTTTAAAGGAAATTGAACAAATTTTAAGATAAAATCAGAAAAATTGATTTATTTCATATTTTATTCAATTTTGATATTTAATTGATTTATTTCATTCAATTTCTTTTTTGAGATTTTTCAATTTAATTCAATTTTGATTTTTTTTCTCAGTCTTAATTCTTTTTTCAAATTAATTCAATTTTTCCAAATTAATTCCTTTTTTAATGATTTAATGGCAAATTGATTTATTAATTAAATATGCTAGGATATTTAATTAAATAAATAGGATAATTGAATAAAATGATTTACTTGGAATGATTATTTAATTAATATAGAATGATTTATTTGCCATGTGACATTGATGACTGAGAATTAATTAATTAGGTGTTCTGGATTGATTTAATTTGCCTTTGGTTAGGACCTTGGTGATGTAGTCGAGATTAGGGGCCCATGGTTTAAGTGACCAATTTTAGGGTATTACAAGAGAATCCTAAGTCATTTAAGAGTTCTAAGGAGAAAATAGAAAAGTCTTTAGGCTCAAAATCTAAGGCTGAAGACAAATTAGACAAGGTACTTAGTACCTTGAAAGATATCAAGTATATTGTTACAAAGAATGAGAAAGGCAGTGGACAAGAAAAGCAGCAGTTTAACGGGGTTAACAGACCTTTAAGATTACATAACTACCCTTATAATACTAACTAGAAGGATGGTAAGCCAGTTCAACAACATCAGAAAAATAAGTAGGAGCAACAGACTCCTTAGCCTTTGCAAAAGCGTACAACAAATGCAATTGAGGATACTCCATGGTGTATTGCTTGTCAATCTCCATATTCATCTAAGCATTGTGTAGTTGCACAATTGATTGTTGCCAATGAAGAATCATGGGAGGGTGTAGAGAATGAAGTGTTTCAAGATGATAACGTGGATTATTTGGTGATTACTTCTTATTTGGAAGAGGTAGAATGCTCTTCAGATAATGAGTCTCGGGATTTGGATGTGGATGATCAGAGGCAAAGGACAAAATCTTACCACCAACAAGTGTTTTCTAATGAAGAATGTGATATTGATGACCAGAGGTGCATTATTCAACAGGGTGAAGATACAGTGTTATTAAGAAGACCTTCTGACGAGGAAATTGCCAAATTAACAATTCCTATGGCCACCCAAGTAAAAAGAAATTACCATTTGAGAAATAGGACAATAGGGGAGGATCAAGGAAAACCTTCTGGTCTTTTTGTTAAAGAGTCTAAACATAAGGGTAAAGAAGTGAAAGAAGATAATAAAAAAATGCAATCGAGATAAAGGAGGTTAGAAATAAAGCATTGGTTAATAAGGTTGAAGTCTCAAAACCCAAGGAGGAAACCACTTCACTAAAGGTGAAGACGAAAGTGAGTGAGAAGTTTTCTAAGCTTGTTGGAGAGGACCTGAAGTAGAAACAAATCAATGAAAGCAACAAATTAAAGGAGAGTGAAGAAAAATTAGGTATGTCTTATGTTTTACCAGATTACACACTTGTAGATATGTTGCAGTTGCTTTCTCAAATTACTGTTAAAGTCCCTTTATTAGAGCTGATGAGAATTGACGAGCAGAAGGAGAAGGTCGTGGCCTAGGTCAAAAGTGCTTTGTCAGTTAAGATTGAACATGTAAACAATTCTCATGATGTGATGGGGGAAGGAAGTGAAACTGAAAAGAAAAATAAAGAGTTAGAGGGAATTGTGTCTTGAGAATACAGGGAAATGTATCTTGAGAATACAGTAAATGAATGCTCAAAAAATGTTCATCCTTTCTTTTTAAGTGTTGTTATTAATGGAAAGAAGTTAAAAAAATGTATGATTGATTCTGGGGCCTCAAACACTATTATGCCAGTAAAAATTAAGGAAGCTATGGGAATGGATGTTGACACTATTCAAGGCAAATGTTTTGTTATGGATGTTAGGGAGGTACCTGTAATAGGGACTATCAGAGCATTTCCTTACAAGCTTGCAACATTCCCTGAAAAGGAATTGACAATGGATGTTTTAGTTGTAGATATTCCACCTCAATATGGGATGTTGTTATCAAGAAAGTAGAGTGCTTCTATGGGAGGGAATTTGCAATGTGACTTGTCTTATGGAAGTTCATGTATTAATGGAAAACATGTGAAGATTGATACAGAGCCTAGAGTACCGCATATGATTGAGCATGACCCAGATCAGAACATAACTTGTTTTATTGACACTGACATAAATGCCTTCAGAGTTGAGGATATTCCAAGAAAGGATGAGGAAAGACCTGCACCACTTGATAAAGAAGTTGAGAAGTCATCAGAGGGTGGGGACATTTGGACTATGTACTTTGATGGAGCTAGTTCAAAAGAAGGTTCAGGTGTAGGAGTGATGTTAGTATCTATTGGCCATTTGGTGGAATTGATTGTGTTGCATTGATGTTTTGTCATTGATGTCAACACTAGTTTTTTGGATGCTTTACCGAAAAAATTATGGTCTCAGTAGGTTGAGTGGTTTTTGGTTAACTTCGATCCAGTATGATCTGGTAGGCTCCAGTATAATCTGGTGATGGAATTGGCTTGTTCATGATACTTATACTCATATTTGGCCAGTTCGTTTTGGTCTGGAGATTGGATGTTATCCTGCTTGCTTAGAAGATTGGTTTCTGGTTCTGGCGAGGGTTTCACCGACAGAGCTTTTGATGGAGATATTTGATGAATTGCATAAGTGGTGTTGGTGCATCTTTTGATGGAGTTTCTGGATGTTGTTGGTGATCATGTTCGAGACTTGGCGGATGGAGATCATTGTTGAAGCCTGTAGACCTATACTTGATCCCGGTTGATCTAGGTTATGGATCGACTTTAATGTAACATGTGGATAGGACCTATTGATATATTTTCGGGATGTCTTATTTGTTTGGTCTAAGGTCAACATGGTTTGCAATTATGTAATTGGTTTATTATCTGGTGGCCAACCTAATTGTTTATGGTCGAGGGTTTGTATATATAGATGTAAGATCTCATTGTAGATCATCATGGTAAATGAAAGAGGTCATGTTCAAGGAATGTAATGTGTGAATAAAGTAATATCATTCAGGCTGAGGAGTTGATCAATCATTGGAGATTGAATTTGGTTTATGTAAGAGGATTTAGTCCTTTGGTATTGAGCTTAACCGGAACTGTACTCAGGCATAGGAGATGCTATCTTTTGCAGTTCAACACTTGTAGTCTGGATTTATATGTAGTCAGTGAGGCTCCTTTTGTGATGAGCAGTGCACTCTAGGTTGTTGGCCTTCCTGCAAGTGCAGACCCCTTCATTGTAATTCACATACTTACTACAGAAGTATTATCTGACTATGGGTAGGCTTCCCATCATGGTTTTTCCCTTTACTGGGTTTTTTACGTACAAATCTTGGTGTTATGTGGATGGCATTTATTCTATGATTATTGTTTATGCTTGATTAATTAATTGCTATTCCAGTATTATTGTTTTGGGTTCGGGTATTAAAGTTTTAATTGTTGAATGTTCTTGTAATCTGTGACAACTGATTCACCCCCCCCCTCTCAGTGGTCTTCCGGTTATCTGAACTGTTTAACAATTGGTATCAGAGCTTTGGTCCTCTCTATAGAAAGCTTAGCCACTTGAGGAAGATCCTATGGCGATTAACAGTTCGAGTCCATCCAGTTCTTCTGGAGATATCTTTCGAAGGGATATTCTGAGGCTTGATGGAAAAAATTACACAACATGGAAGATTCAGATGGAGACTCATCTGCGATGTCTTGGCAAGGAGATTTGGGAGATCACACAGAATGGTGTCATACCCTATAATCTGGGATTTGGCAATCCTCCTTTGGTTAACCTGGACAAGGAGCTTGAGAATGATTGTAGAGCAAGAGAAGCTCTCTTGTGTGCACTTTCTGATAAGCAACTAATGGGATTAATAGACAAATCATTTGGAAAGGATATATGGGATAAGTTGGAGACTCTTTATGAAGGTGACCCTACAGTGAAGATTACTAAACTTGATGGTTACCAGGTGAGATTTGAAAACCTGAAGATGGAAGAAGATGAAAGGATTACTGCATTCATGGCAAGAGTAAATGAGATTGTTATGGGAATTCAATGTTGTGGTGGAACTTTGAGCGAAGATGAAATTATTTCTAAAGTCCTGAGAGCCCTACCACTGGCTTACAAAATGAAGGCCACTGTTGTTAATGAATTGAGAACAATGGCTAATACATCTGGCAACAAAGATACTTTGGTTGGGAAACTATCTTCTTTTGAGCTTGAGGAATTTGGACCTTCTCGAGATGTGAAGATTGAACCTGCTTTTCATGCATCTACATCTACAACCGATAAGCAAGACTAGAAAGATTTATATGCAAAGGAGTTAGAAGATATGAAGAGAGAAGATGACGAGTTTGAGAAAATTGAAGCACTATTTTGCTAGAAGAGTACCGAAAGGACCAGTAGGAAGTAAGTATGAAGGAAAAGCACCTTTTAAATGTTTTGCATGTAATAATATTGGTCATTTTGCATCTAGACGTCCCAAAAGGAATTCAAGATTTGAAGAAAGAGTTAAAAGATCATTTAAGCCTAACCCTGGATATCAAAACAAATATAAGTACAAGAAAAATAGAGACAAATCTTGAAGAAGATTGGCAACTAATGAGGTATGTTTAATTTCACAAGTTGAACCGGTATCAGTAATTGAAGCATGTAAATATGAACATTGGTTAAAAGCTATGGAAGAAGAATTAGATCAGATTGAGAAAAATAACACATGGACTTTGGTTCCCCGACCTAAAAATAAAAATGTTATTAGAACTAAATGGGTTTTTAGGAATAAATTAAACGAGGATGGTCAAGTTATAAGGAATAAGGCCAGATTGGTTTGTAAAGGATATTCTCAAAAAGAAGGAATTGATTATGGAGAGACTTTTGCACCTATAGCTAGGATTGAAGCTGTAAGATTATTTCTTGCCTATGTTGCTTATAAAAACTTTAAGGTTTATCAGATGGATATTAAATGTGCATTTTTGAATGGGCGTCTTGATGAGGAAGTTTATATTGAGCAACCTGATGGTTTTTCACTATCAGATGATACAGATATGGTTTGCAAGTTAAGGAAAGCTCTATATGGATTGAAACAAGCACCTAGAGCTTGGTATGCAAGGTTGAATAAATATCTTTTGAAGCTTGGTTTTACTAAGGGCAGTGCTAACAGTAATTTATATTATAAATCATTGATGATGATATACCGATTGTTGAAGTATTTGTTGATGACATTATTTTTGGAGGTGAAGATAAATTATGCATAGAATTTTCTAAGAATATGGAGAAAGAATTTGAGATGTCTATGATTGGTGAGATGAAATTTTTCTTAGGTTTGTAGATTACTCAGACTGACAAAGGCATTTTCATCTGTCAAACTAAATATGCTAAGGAATTATTGAAGAAATTTGGTATGGGAGATTTTAAACCAGTAAGTACTCCTATGGTTACAAGTGAGAAATTGACAATAAAAGATGTTTTGCACCGATAAATCCTACAAGATACACATCTGTGATTGGAGGTCTGCTTTATTTGACTCGGACTGGGCCTGATATTATGAATGTTGTTTGTATTGTTTCAAGATTTCTGAGTGATCCTAGAGAAAATCATGACATGGTAGTGAAAAGAATTTTTAGATACTTGCAAGGTACATCAAAATATGGCTTGTGGTGCCCTAAGGATGATAACTTTACTTTATGTGCATATACAGATATTGATTGGGCTAAAGATGTTGATGACCGAAAAAGTACTTCCGGTGGAGATTTCTTTCTTGGAAAGATATTGGTTTCATGGATCAACAAGAAAGAGTCATGTACTTCTCTATCTACTGCTGAAGCTAAGTATGTTGCTACTGCTAGTAACTGTACACAAGTTTTATGGATGAAGCAAATATTGAAGGATATAAAGGTGGATTGTGACGCACCAATAGTTATTCACTGTGATAACTCTGCTACTATTGATATATTAAAGAATCTAGTATTTCATTTTAAAACAAAGCACATATCTATCAAGTATAACTTTTTGAAGAAGAAGGTAGAAGTAAATGAAGTTAGACTGGTTTATATGAACACTAATCCAAGGAATCATTTGAGTACCTGAGAGACAAACTGGGAGTTTCTGCCCCCTGGTAGAGACTTGATTGATGTGGTTTGGCATCAGTTCGACATGCACTATCAAACATACTATTCATTCCGGCATTGATGTGGGATGCTACTGATCAGGGGGAGTAGTCAGCTTTGAGATTCAGAGGCTCATGTTTTTGCTTTGATATTTCTATCAAATTTCTAGTATTGATGTCAAAGGGGAAGTGATATTGATGTGGAAAAGAAAAAGAAAGTGAAAAAGAAAAGAAAGGGAGTGATATAGTTGTTGATATTCAGAGCTATATGCGGGAGTTTGTTGGTTGTATTCCATAGGGGGAGGCTTGTTTGGCATTTCTTGGCACTTAGATGTTTTTCACATCTAGTGTTGCCATCAATGCCCAAGGGGGAGATTGTTGGCCATTTGGTGGAATTGATTATGTGTTGCATTGATGTTTTATCATTGATATCAACACTAGCTATTTGGATGCTTTACCGACACCCTTCTGGTCTCGATAGGTTGAGTGGTTTCTGGTTAACTTGGATTGGGTATGATCTAGAAGGCTCTGATATAATCTAGTGAATTGGCTTCTTCATGATACTTATACTCATATTTGGTCAGTTGGTTTTGGTCTGAAGATCGGATGCTATCCTGCTTGCTTAGAAGATTGGTTTCTTATTCCGGCGAGGGTTTCACTGACAGAGCTTTTGATGGAGATCTTTGATGAATTTCATAAGTGGTGTTGGTGCATCTTCTAATAGAGTTTCAAGATGTTGTTGGTGATCATGTTCGAGACTTGGCGGATGGAGATCATTGCTGAAGCATGTGGACCTATACTTGGTCCCGGTTGATCTAGGTTATGGACCGACTTTAATGTAACGTGTGGATAGGACCTATTGATATATTTTCGAGATGTCTTATGTGTTATATATTATTTGTTTGGTCTAAGGCCGAAATGGTTTGCAATTATGTAATAGGTTTATTATCTGGTGGCCGACCTGATTGTTTATGGTCGAGGGTTTGTATATATAGATGTAAGATTTCATTGTAGATCATCCTGGTAAATGTAAGAGGTCATGGTCAAGGAATGTAATGTAATATCATTCAAGCTGAGGAGTTGATCGATCATTGGAGATCGAATTGGGTTTATGTAAGAGGATTTAGTCCTTCGGTATTGACCTTAACCGGAACTGTACTCAGGCATAGGAGATGTTATCTTTTGCAGTTCAACACTTCTCCAGATTGTAGTCTAGATTTATATGTAGTCAGTGAGGCTCCTTTTGTGATGAGTAGTGTGCTCTAGGTTGTTGGCCTTCCTGCAAGTGTATGCCCCTTCATTGTAATTCACATACTTACTACAAAAGTATTATCTGATTGTGGGTAGGCTTCCCACCGTGGTTTTTCCCTTTACCGGGTTTTCCACATACAAATCTTGGTGTTATGTGGATGACTTTTATTCTATGATTATTGTTTATGCTTAATTAATGTACTGCTATTTTGGTATTACTGTTTTGGGTTCCGGTATTAAAGTTTTAATTGCTGAATGTTCTTGTAATCTGTGGCAACTGATTCACCCCCCCCCCCCTCCCCCCCCCCCTCTCAGTTGTTTTCAGGTTATCTGAACTGTCTAACAGTATCACCTCGTGGAAAAACATTTAAATTTTCTTTCATGTTGTCTTTCACATGCACAAATAATGTGGCAGGATATGAAGCATTGTTGTTGGGGTTGAGACTTGCAGAGAAACATGGGATAAAGAAGCTTAAAGTTGTTGGAGATTCATAGTTAGTCATATCCCAGGTTAAATCCAAATATGCATCAAAGAATAAGAGATTGAAAATAGAAATGTTGTATGGGATGAATTAGAAATTTTTGATGCATTTGGTATTGATTGGATACAAAGAAGTCATAATGAAGTGGCAGACCTACTGGCTAACATAGCATTGAGGCTAGATGATATAACTTTTGCAGAATATCAAAGGTTGAGGTTATGACCAAACTATCAATTCTTGATAATGTTGGAAATTAGCAAATTTTTAATGACGATGAAGATATCTTGAGGTTTCTAAACTGTATGGATAAGTATGGAGGTTAAGAAATTGATTTCAGTGCTTTTGTAGAAACAATAGATGGAAAGGAAACAGTTTTCGAGAATGAAGTAATTCAATTGAAGACTAACAAGACTTAAAAAGGTTTAGTTATATTGGAAAGAGTGTTTGATCATCAGGATAAGGCAAAAGTCACAACTACTGCTCCAGGCACACCAAGGAAAGTATACATTGGTAGGAAAATGTCACCCAAAGTCAGGAAAATGCTAATTGACATGTTGAGGAAATAAAAACATGTTTTTGCATGGTCATATGATGACTCTAAGGCTTATCGAGAAGATTTATTCCAGCTGAGATTCTATTGAAGGAAGATGCCAAGCCTTTCAGACAAAAGAAAAGACCAATCAACCCTACCTTAGCACCCAAGATGCAAGAAGAATTGATGAAGTTGAGGGATGCTGGTATTATCAAGCCTATTATACATTCATCATGGGTGTCTAACTTGGTGCTTGTAAGAAAGAAGAATGGAGATATCAGGTTATGTGTTGATTTTAGAAATTTGAATGTATCTTCATTAAAAGATGAATATCCATTACCAAATATGGAAGCAATGCTACAAAGAGTCACCGACTATGAGCTTATGTCCATGATGGATGGATTCTCAGGTTATAACCAAGTAGTGGTTAAAGAATCAGAACAATACAAAACAACATTTACAACACCTTGGGGGACATATGTGTATGTAAGGATGTCATTTGGGCTTACCAATGCAGGAGCAACATTCCAAAGAGAAATGAATGTTGCATTCTCTGATTTCATTAATGTGTTTCTAGGAGTATACCAAGATGACTTGACAACTTACTCCAAGAAGGAAGATGAACATTGTGAGCATTTTGAGAAAAAAATTAGCAGAGCTTTGAAATATGGTATTTCTCTAAACCCAAAGAAGTGTACATTTGGAGTTACTGAAGGCAAATTGTTGGGCCATATTGTGTCAAAAGATGGTGTAAATATTGTTCTAGAAAGGGTGGCCGCAATTGATAAAGTATCTCAGCCAAAAACTGTAAAAAGGGATTCAATCATTCTTTGGGCAAGTTAATTTCCTAAGGAGATTTGTGACAAACTTTGCAGAGATAAGTAGACCAATTTCCAAGATGCTGAAGAAAGGATCAAAATTGGATTAGGAAGGAGAACCAACCAACACATTCCAAGACATAAAACAAGCTATTAAAGATGCTCCAATATTGAAGACTCTGGATTACAACAAACCAATGCAAATATTTTCATTTACATCTTTCCATACTATTGCAGCTGCATTATTACAAAATAACTTAGAAGGTTTTGAACAACCAATTGCATTTTTTAGCAAATCATTACAAGTTGTAGAACTTAAATATGAAATAAATGAGAAGCAAGCATATGCACTAGTGAAGGTTGTTAAGGCTTTTAGGAGCTATTTAATGGGAACAAAAGTAATCGCTTATGTGCCTAGTGCTGCAGTAAAGGATATCTTCACACAACAGGAAGTATCAGGAAGAAGGTGTAGATAGATCAATAGGATCCAAAAGTTCAATATTGATATCCAGATCACTAAGTTAGGGGGGGTCAAGGATTGGCAAAATTAATGGCTCAAAGTAACTTGGATGCCAATTAGATAAATGTTGTAGAAGAAGAACATAGAGCTTATCTCTATGATGTGGATGGTTGTGAGTGGTATGATAATGTAATATACCACTCATAGAAAATAAAGTGTCCTGAAAATATGAATGAAAATGAGAAGAGGATATTGAAATTACATGCTATCAAGTACATTGTAGTAAGTGGAAAGCTTTGGTGGAGAAATGTAAAAGAGGATATTGAAATTACATGCTATCAAGTACATTGTAGTAAGTGGAAAGCTTTGGTGGAGAAATGTAAAAGGTGTACTGCTGAAGTGTGTGAACCAAGATCAGGCTAAGGAATTGTTGTTAGAAATGCATAGTGGGGTTTGTGGAGGACATTATATGGCCAAGACAACTACACACAAAGTGTTAAGAGCTGGGTTTTGGTGGCTAACAGTGTTTAAAGATGCACATCAGCTAGTAAAGAAATGTGATGCTTGCCAAAGGTTTTTTGGGAAGCTGAAGTTTTTCAGGGAACCTTCCATTAAAACTACTTGATGTACAAGCTCCATTCCAGCAATGGGGGATTGATTTTATTGTGGGAGATAACATGTAAATCAAGTGGTGTTCATTACTGGATTTTGGTTTCCATTGATTATTTTGTAATGTGTTTTAGGTCTGAAGAATATACATATTTTTGTGAAAAACATGGGATTCAACTATCGTATTCATCACCTTACTACCCACAAGGCAATGGGCAAGCATAATCAAGCAATAAAAGTTTGATGAAAATCATCAAGAGGATTCTTGAAAAGAATAAAAAGGCTTGGGACTCAAAGCTAAGACTAGCAGTTTGGGCAGATAGGGTAACAATGAAGAAGGCAATAGGTTGTTCTCCTTTTGACTTAGTATATGGGATACGTGCAAGGTTACCCCATAACAACCTGATGGAAATGTACAAGTTTGTCCAAGCTTATGATGATGATATTGATAGTGAGATGCAATTGAGAGTTGATTCTATAATCGAGTTGAATGAAACTAGAAGGGAAGCTCATGCCATAAATGCTAAGTTAGAAATGCAGGTTAAGAACCTATATGATAAAAGAGCAACTGCGAGGAGTTTCCAAGTAAATGATTTAGTTTTGATGTGGAATGCCAGATTAGAGGAAAAAGGAAAGCATAGGAAGTTTGATGCTATCTGGTTAGGCCCTTATGTGGTCCAGAGTAAGTGGGGAGAAGACTCTTATTTTCTCCAATAGGTTAACGATGATATTCTTGAGCTGCTAGTTCATGGACAGTTCTTGAAATATTACTTCACTTGAAATAAGTTTTTCCATGAATACTAGTGGTAGGTCATGTACATAGTTTATAGTAGGTTTCTTTTCTGTTGGGTTGTCTTGTTCAGACTTTTCCCTTTTTTGTCTGCTCTGTAAGTGGTCTTCTTCACCTGAGATTTTGGATCTTCGCTTCATTCTAAAGGAATGAGCATCCCCAACTAGAGCCACTGATAGGACTTCAAAATATGTCCTGCAAAAATTTTTGGTCGCCTAGTAAAACTTGTTTATTTCTGGCTAAATTAGGCCTCTATTGTACCTTTTATGGCTTAGATTTAGGGTTCCTTTTATTTGTCAAGCTTTTCTGTGTAAGCCCTGAGTATGTTTTTTTTAGTCATTACCTTTTTGAGTTTTACAATGACTTTGGGTCATTGACTCGTTGGTGGGGTCATGTTATGTCCCTAGGTTTTTTATTGTGTACCCCGATCCCTTTTTAATATTTAGTTTCTCCTAAGTCTTGGTTCATGACTTAGGCCTCTTGCGGTCAAAATCTATTTAAAAAAGACAACTTAAAGGTGTTGTTTTTGTTCCTAGGTCGGGCCCCATTTGCATTTTCTTGTCGAGTATTTTGTGTTCTTTGTTAAGTGTCCCTGCAATGCCGCAAAGACTCTTGTTGACCATCCTATTCATTGCGACATCACGGAGAACTGCCATCTGTCTTGGAGCTGCCACGTGTCATAAAATGGGTGGCTGAAACAAATATGAAAAAAGGCTTTTAATATCTTATTTTGTCAAAGGTTAGCGAAAAGGAGTTAAAGTTCGGCCAACTAAATGGTGTATCTTTTTGCATGTGCTGAAATGGACGAAGATGTTTTAAAAAGATAATCAAATGGTGCTCGAGTGTTAGCACCCTAAGCTAAATGGTTGCCAAGGTGGACATGTTAAATATTGTCTTCATCAGACAATCCTCACAATCCCACGATCAGAAGGTGAAAGGGCGTTAACCACTGTGACATCACAAGATGATGCCACATGTCCATGCTAAGAGGTCGGAGCTGAAGGTGGGGCCATGGGGATGAGTTGTAAGGCAGATTGACATAAAGTCTTCTTATTGGACAAAGGTGGGGTCATATGCCAACACATATGTCAATGTTAGATTGACTAATGAAGATTGTTCGATTTGCCAACATGGAGGCTGTGTGGGAGAAAAAGTGACACTAGGTTAACATGCCCTAATCCTACCTTTTGACACACATTACGGAATACGAAAGAGCCTAGAGATATCACACAATTGGCTACTTCTTTTTGTGAAAGAGAGAGCCACGGGATATCTATTAGGATTTCTATTCCTTTGTTGAAATTGGAAGATCAAATGATGCAAGTTCAATCCCTAACCTCAAAATGCAAGTAGGAACTAATGACAAGATTGCAGAATTGAACTTAAATGATGGAAAGCTGTAAACACAAGGATAAGACAAGAATGAAAATGCGTACCCAGAGTTAAAATCTGACTGAAAATGTTCGGGACGGGGGCGCGGGCGCCACTGTCCTGATTCTGCCCCTAAAACTGCTCCGGAAACTGCTGTTTTTGCACTTTGGAAAAAGCTATCAAAAATGCTGAAAATGCTGTCGGACCAGGGCGCCCAGTAGGGACTAGGGCGCCCAGAAGGGACCAAGGCGCCCAGCGCCCCTGTCCTGGCAGGACCAGGCGCCCCCCGCCCCTGTCCTGGTCTTTTTCTCTGAAATTTGGTGGGAAGGTCGGTCTCAGTCTGCTTCTCCCGGATCTGCAACCTGCGGCGTCGTCCGAGTCCTGAAACCTGCACTTATATCTGAAAAGGTGTTTGGGCGGCTATATAGGGTTTTGCCTTAGTCAAACCCCCGCTTCGGTGATTTCCACCTCCACGAATAGCCAAGTTGTATTGTAAAATGTATTGTGTGTGCAGACCTAGTGTGTGTGCAAGGTCCTTAAATGCAAGAAAGCAAACTAGAGCAACCTAGAAAGTAAACCCTAATTGCTTGTAAATGATAATGTAAATGCTCTAAATCAAGATACAAAGTGATCTAAAGCATGAATAAAGGATATATTGAAGCTTATGCAAAGACATGAAAACAACATGAAATCATACCCAACCCTCAAGGGAGGAGTACAAGCCAATCTTCAGTCGGTAATTTCCTATTGTTCTTCAATGTTTTCCAAGCCCTAAGTGGATGAACGAATTTGATAAGTGCTTGATAGAGGAATGTTGAATGTTGTTGAAGTCTTCAAAGATCTGCTCTTTCGCTGCATAGAAGGTCCTTGAAAGCCAAAAATCCCCTCCTTTCCAATGAGGAAAGAGAGCTTTTATGTATGAAACCCTAGGTTGTAAATTCGTATTTTGGCCGACCTAGAGATTGAATGTCCCGCCAATTTCTTGGGGTTAAGCTTTATTTTATGATTGGATCGTGCTCCCAAAAATTTGGGAAAAATGTCCGGGACCATGTTGCACGGGCGCCATGGTCCCGACAAATTTTCACCAAATTTTCAGGGCCGTCAGATATGATGATTTTAGAGAGAATCCCGAAGTTACAGGTGATTTCGAGATGTTTTGACCCCCGAAATCAAGCCCCCAAGTTCAAAATAGGACCTAATTAGGGTTTTGAGTAAATGATGTATTGGAAGAATAAAATGAAAGGGGCACACTTTAATGAAAGGGCCCAACTTTATGATATGGGAGATGATAAAATAGGACCTTAGACCTAATTAATTTAATTAATTAAGTGCTAAAGGGGAAATGCAATGCAAAATGCAAAATGTGCCAAGGCGGGTGCTAAACTAGGTGTGAAATTGTACCACCCTAGCAAGTGCGTACAATTTACGACGCTACAGAGGCATATCTATGGTGAAGATTCAAACTCATTTCATAAATATTTGGAGTCGTTTCATCGCTCGCGCGAGCAATAATGGTGGATGGGATGTAGGTCTACCAACACAGGGATATTAAAAGAGCAATTTTTGCCCATTTCCAATTACCAGAGGCATTCAAATGAGAGTGGAGAGTGTTTCAAGAGCTAAAGGAAATTATTGCAAGCTTTCAAAGTGCAAAATTAGGGTTTGCGGTGTGAAAAAATTGTAATTCAATGCTGTAGCTTTCTCTGGTGAATTTCAAATTTATGAGCATAGGGATTGCTTTCAACTTGTAGGGAAAGTTTTTTGATATGAACTAGGGTGGGGAATTTGAAGTAGAATTTTAAAATCCTAGTTATATTGTAATAGCTGCAAGATTTTCAAAAAAACCTTAGTTTACTCCAGAACTTAAATCAAGAACCCTAGGTTTTCATAATGGCACCCCAAAGACCACACTCTAGTAATATTGAATATCAAAGGAGGAATCTCTATGATGATTTCTTGGACCAATTGAAGCCATCAATAAATGATGAATACTAAGGGCAGAGATTTGCACATGGACAGACCCTGGGTGAGGGTTTAGTCGACAAGGCTTATAAGATATCAGATGCAAGGGTGCCTATGTCAAGGCTAATTATGTTCATGATATGGTTTGGTCAAAGGAATCTACCAGCCCCATTTTCATAGGAATGGCAATATGATTTGGGGAAGTTAGTTGTACCTACTATATTCATGGATGTGGACTTATTGAAAGCAGTGGCAGATAAGTATGACCCAATCTCAAGGGTTGTGAGGGGCAGCAAAGGAGAAGTTCTATTGAGCATCCAGAGGGAGGAGTTTCGGGGAAGTTTTTGACTTATATGAACCTTCTGCATCCCTGGATCCTATTGATTTGGAGGAACTAAAGAAAGAATATGAGAAGACAAGATATTTAGTCAGAGCAAGATTTCTCCCATTTCGTTTGGCTAAGGCGATAGATACTCAATATTATATTGGCCCAAGTGTTGAAGAGC
The DNA here is from genome assembly GCF_030272615.1 of Cryptomeria japonica. NCBI lineage: Eukaryota > Viridiplantae > Streptophyta > Pinopsida > Cupressales > Cupressaceae > Cryptomeria > Cryptomeria japonica. Next base: position 347,061,293 of record NC_081410.1, read on the forward strand.
CTTTTCCAATTGATGCCTTTGCACATCATTTTAAGGGCACCTTTTTCAAACTGTGTCATATTTTAGGTTTCCCCCCAAGCACAATAATCCCACAATTATATATGTACATGGGGATTCAGATTCAACACCCCAATTTTATAGTAATTTATGACTTTGCTCGATACCTTGCAGACAAGATACGTGAGGGGTTACTACAGATTAAAAAGGGTGACACTAGTACCTCATTCTATTGGTATTCCATGCTTATGTACATGATCTTGTAGAAAAATGCAGATTTATTTGCAGAAGAAATGGAGTTGAGAAGGGTGGTGGATGGAGAAAACATGCTAATACAAGTTTGGAGCATAGATATGTCATGGGACAGAAAGGATGCAAGCTATGTAAGATTTGACAATTGCTTTGCATCCGAGCTTAGGGCTTAGTCGATAGTAAATCCACCAAGGATTCCAGTAGAGTTATATGATTTTTTGAGGCCAAAGGAAAGAACGCCAGAATTGAAACTTGAGCATAATTGGGGAATATCATTCCTTATTCTGTGAGCACAGTTATAAGAGTGTATGGTTTTCATGGACAACCACATGTATTGTCTTTCAATGTTCCACTTAGACTAGGATTTGCAAAAGTTATGTGGCAATCGGGTTGCATACATGAAGATGAGTTGACAAAGAGAGGTAAAGGCACCTTTTTCCCTAATTACACTATAGTGCCATATTTTGTAATTCTTAAAGGAGGATGTGTCCATTTTGAAAAGGTTCTTTCTCCTTATTGCTTGAGAGTCAACACAAAGAGGTACAATGACCCAAAGGGTTTTTATGTGATGTTTAGAAAAAGAATCAAAGGAACCCAGCTGCCTCATCAATTCAATTTTTCAGAAGACTTGATTAGGAATGAATTTGATTTGGATAAAGAAGAGGTCAGAAAAGAAATATGGATGGCTTATAAGAAGTTGCTTGATAAAGTCCACAAATTGGACCCAAAGTATGATCTGTTCAAAGAATTCAATCCATTTTGTAAGAAAATTGATTATTTGATAGAAATTTTTGATGAAGTCATGTATGACCTAATGGATGAGGTGGAGCAATCAGAGATAACAAGTAGCCAAGAAATAGGAGAAGAACCTCCAAAATTAGCAACCCAACAAAGGCCACTGTCAGAGCCTCCACAACAAAGGCCCCGAGTACAAAAATCAACATCACCACTAGAAGGGGAACCAGAGGAGGTGAGACCTATTTACATGCCTCCAAGAGGGAGGGTTTTTTTCAGAAGAGTGAGAGATGAAAGTGATAGTGAAGAGGAAGGGGAAGGGGATAATGAAACAAGAAAAAACCCTTGAACCTCAACATGGGCCTCTTAAGGGGGTAATTATTAGAGATGTTGAATCTCCACCTAAAACAAGCATTTCACCTCCTTCTTCACCTCCTCCATCTAAGAGGTAGAAAATTGACAAGCCTGAGGAACAACCTGCATAAGAACCAGAGGAGGAGAATGTGATCATTCTTACTAATGAAGAGTTGCAGATTGGAATCCCATCTCCACCAAGGTCATTAGATTGGGACCTTGCTCTGCTGGACACACAAGGAAAAGCCATCCAAGATACACGGAAAGAGGCATGTGACAAATTCCTGGAAGATGAGACATTTGTTCATAGCTAGGTATTTTTACAGTTGGTCTAGACAACTAAAATTGAAGAGTATAAAAACAGACGTACTGAGAAGAAGGATCAAAATTATAACATAAATGATAAGGAGGTTGAAGAAGAAGTTAAAAGTGAAATGATGAAAGAATTTAAGGCCATCACTCCTACGAAGGGAAGAAGAATTGTTGACCACACAGGGGTATTGATTCTTCCATAATCGGATATTGCAGATGTTGTAGCTTTTGATGCAATAAGGAAATCTCAGTAGCTTTTGTATAATTCAGAGGAGGAAGTTAGATTGACATTGCAAGGGTCTGCCTACAACCAAGAATATGCCACATTGACAATATGGTTGTTAACTAAAGGGGCTAGAAATCTTGACATAAAAGACATAAACCCCAATTTGAGGGGAAGTTTGATTATAGAATGAGCTTTAGAGACTTCGGTGGTAGAAGCAACTGACCTAACAGTGAATGTGGCAAGGTTGGCACAAGAAATAGCTAAGAGGGAAAAGGTAGATAGAGAGGAATACCAAAGAAAATATGAACACGTATTTGCAGAGTATAACAAAGTTCAACAAAAGAATATTGAATTGGAAACTACAGTTCAACTGCTGCAACAAAAGCAATTAGAAGCCCCTCTTGATTTCCCTCAACATCTAAAACACCTCTAGCCACCCCCACTGAGTCAGCTTCTAAGTCTCTAGTTGGAATGGGACCCTCTGTTTCCACATTGGAACCCATTATTGAGGAGCCTACATATTTAGTTGACCCGTCCAAGGCTCAGATGCTTGAGAAAATAAAGGAATTGGAGAGCCAAATAAAAGACATAGAGAAAAGAGTTGTCTTAGAAAAGAAGGAGATAGTGAATACAGTTTTGAGCCATTTAAATGAGAAGATTGACAGTAGGTTACACAGTATTCATTCATTATATTATTTATTGTTTGAAGCCATAAAGAATTTTGACAGGGATCAAGAGGTAGTTGCGCCATTATTTGGTAAATGGTGCATAAAGATAATGAACTAAAAATGACGTTCATGGCTTCCAAGTTTCATGCTGATAAACCTCAAGCAATTCAACCAACCTATTTGTTGGTGAAGTCATTACAAGAATTTAAGACTCTGCCATAGAATCTAGAGAAGAAAATCAGAGAATTGATGAAGAGTTTCAATGAACTGCAAGACACATTGTTGGTAGAATTATGGAAGAGAGTGGAGATGTTAAATAATTGTAGTCATGGAAAGAGAAAGCAAAGAGGGTAATTAATTCTCAAGTAGAATTAATATGTGATAACCTTGATACATATATGCTTGAGGATAGTATGGATAAGATCATCAATACAAACACATTTTTTGAAAATTTTGAGAGGGAAGCCAACCAAGTAGCCGTTAAATATACTCCATATAGGACGAAGGCAGATGAGGTTATGAATTTTGAATGACCATCATAAGAGGAGTATAATAATTGGGTGAGAATTTACTTAAATGAAGAATAAGGTAGAAACAAACAATTAGCTACTTACTGTCAGGAATAACAACCTGGTTCCCAGTTTTGGCATCTTGTAGTGGTTATTACCTCAGGAAGTGAATCCAGAGCATCATGAGCCAACACCATCATCATGTTCAACAAATACTAAGAAGTCCAAGCATAAAGAATGTTTTAAGAGACATTTAGGATATTTTGCCACTAAGGAATATTGTTGTAACAAGAATCACAAGTGGTCCAATTAGCTTGTGACGTGTGCTTTCTCAGGCCTAAAGTTTGTTCGCTCCCTTGTTTTATAAAAGAGAATTCAGGGCTGTGTTTAAGGGTCTTTTTCTGGTTTCTAGAATTTTTTGGTTCCAGGTGAGTCCTAGTAGAGAGTCATATGTGAAGTTGAGAACAATTTGTTAGTCTGATATAGAGCAAATAGATAGAAAGTTCAGTGTCAAATTCTGTGAAGTTGTTGAATCCTTGGAATGTATACTGTTTTTGGCAAAGCTAGTAATCAAATTTAAAAGGACAAAATTCAAATCTATTTCTCTCCAATGTACAGTTTTGTCATATTTTGAATGAAATAAATCAAGGGTTTCTATTCATTCAGCTCACTGTCGTGGTGTGTGTAATTTCTAGTTCATGCTTTAATGTAACAAATTAATTAAAATGCTTGAATAGAATTACAGATTGATAGGACTTGTGCAGGGATTTTGATAAGAAGTTTTAGGTTTGGTTACAAATGATATTTATTGTAAGGCAATAATATCTTAGATCTATATACTAGGGTAACATTTTGTCATATATTAATATGCACTCTGTGAATCCAATCTTCCAATGGGATAAGGCATTGATCTAGGCTAAATACTGCTCTTGTTATCAGTATTTTGTCTGAGTCATCTTTGGCTTGATATTTCTTGATAAATAATGAATGTCTTTTCATTTTTATATATGTTTGTTGTCATCTCATGCTCCAATTGGCTGAGGATCAACACAGAATTAGCCATTCCTGCAACATTCTCCCTTTGTGTTGAGCCTTATTATATGAGACTATCTTCTTTGTTGTAGTGTTATTTGCAATTGTGGTGCAGAGGTTGTATATTTTCTAAGGGACCACCCTCCTGGGTTTTGCAGAGCCCAAAGTGCAGAAGGATTTGTTAAGATCCTTGTTAGTTGGTCCAAGTCCTGGAGATTATTGAGTATTGAGTTGCTTCCTCCATAGATAAGTGAAAGAGCAACTTGGTTGCTACATTAGATAACATAAATCCTGTTTGGAAACCAACACACTAAAAATCATTTTTTCCTCCCCTCAGCCTATATTTTTCATGTACTATTATCCCTGAGGAAAACTTCCTCATCATCATAAGACAAACATGCAAAAAATCACTCCTTATGAGGAGTCATGTGGTAGAAAGCACCTAAATCTACTAGCTAAGAAAGTCATATTAGTAGAAATAATAAAAAAGCCTCAACAACTTCATCATCAAAAGATTTATTAGTAGAGTAATCATCATTCATTTTCTTTTTATTCTTACACTCCTTTTTCAGACACCCTCACTTTATCCATTAAAGTCCTATTCATCCTCTCTGCCAATCCATTTTCTTGTGGGATATTTAGAGTTGTTTTCTGCCTAACAATTCCTGCATGCTTACAATAGTCATCAATAACTTTAGAGAGGAATTCACCACCATTATTTGTTAGTCATAAATAACTTTAGAGAGGAATTCACCACTATTATTTGCTCTTAAAACCTTTACTTTTTTATCTATTTGCTTCTCAATAAGTGTTTTAAATTCTTTAAATATAGGAAAAAAACAACAAATTTTTCCTTCAAAAAGTAAATCCATGAATATTTAAAATAATAATCACTAAAGGAAACATAGTAGCGAGACTTTCCAATAGATGGTACATCCATATGACCAAAAACATCACCATGAATTACCTACTAAACTTATTTAACTCTAATACTTCCAAATTTTTAAGATACTATATGTTGCTACCATACACACAATGTTTGCGAAAATCAAAATCAATAGAGTAACCAGACAAACCATCAACTGTATTTTTATTTATGAGGGTTTTAAGAACCTTTTCATCAATATGACCCATTCTATGGTGCCACAACTTACATGATATAGAGTTGTCAGTTACATTATCAAAGTTACAAAAAGTAGAAGCATAAAGTCCAAATAGGGTGTCGTACCTAATACCCTTAGCTAAAATCAAATTCTCTTTGCTTAAGTTGCATCCACTCTCTTCAAAAGTAACATGCACTCCTGAATCATTCATTTTAGATTAAAAAAATTAAGTTTCTAATGAAACTAGGAATGTGCAATACATCTTTAAGGGTTTTAACCCTTCCATCACTGAAAATTGATTTTACCTCCCATTAGCCTATAATTTTCCACATGTTATTATCCCTGAGGAAAAATTCCCCACCATCATAAGCTGAATATGCTGAAAAACAATCCTTATGAGGAGTCGTGTGGTAGGAAGCACCTGAATCTGTTGGCTAAGAATCATCATAAGTCAGTTTGGCAGAAAATAATAAAAGCATCAACAACTTCATCATTAGAGGGTTTATTAGTAGATAAATCATCATTAATTTTCTTTTTATTCTTACACTCCTTTTTGAGATGCCCCCTCTTACCACAATTTCGACACCTCAATCTACTCTTACTAGGTGATTTAGACCTTCCCTTGGATTAGACTTGTCTTTTTCACCTTTCTCTTTATCCTTACCCTTCTCTTTCTAGATCTACCTCGTGCATGCAAAGCATCTTTAGACCCCTCTGAAGTCAATCTCCCCATTTCCTTTGAAAGTAGAGTGGCAACAAGGACACCCAACTTTAGATAATCTATTGCAAGAATACGATTATATACATTTATCCTTATCCTCCACCTTTACATTAATCGACTATAATTAATTCAAGATTAGATTAAACAAATTCAAGCATTTTGTAATCGAGTCTCCATCATTCATTTTAAGAAATATAACTTTCTTTTCATAAACAACTTGTTAATGAGACTCTTCATTTGGTAAATCTCTCCTATTCTATTCCATAATTTATGTGCAATACTCTCATTTGAAACATTCAATAAAACAGAATCAGATAAAATCAAACGAATAGTGCTGTGAGCCTTTTTATTTGATTTATTCCAATCTTCATCTGTCATAGTGTCTGGGTTCTCCTCTTTATTAACAACAATCCATTGATCTATTTCTTCCAAAAGATCCTCCATCTTTAGTTTCCAAAGCTCATATCCAAAGCCATTGAACTTTTCAATGTACAATCGAAATGAGCTAGCCCTGATCTCTTATTGCACTGAATTTGAAACTACAAGAAAAAATAACACACTCCCACCGCAACAAAAAATCCAATCAAACACTTTGAGAAAGGCACCCCCTTCTCAAATCAAGCCAACTTGGCTTTGATACCAAATGTTGAAAAACATGATAAAACATACAATGAAATTATGTTGATAACCTTATGCATCCAAATAAACAAATAACAATAAATCAAGCACAAAAATGGATAACAAAATATATGCAAACTATAACTCAATAATTACATGGAGAAACCCTTTCGAGAAAAAAATCCATACCCAAAGAGATTCTAGTTTTGTATTAATCCTTCAAATGAGTTACATCAATACAACTTCTCTTTCTAATTTCTGCAACACTTTGCTTATGTGAATAATATATATTTCCTTCAAGTCAAGCACTAAATAAATAGGCATGAGAGAAACAATATATCGCAAATGGTTTCGAAAACCACTTAGGTACAACTCACAAAAAGCAAAATGCTTCCTCTTTCAATTGGTGTTTTTATTTGCTTTTGAAAGATCTTCCTTATCTTAACAAGTTTTCATTTATCTTTCCCCTTTTTCATGTTTTTATTATTTTGATATTAAAAAACATCTTACAAGTTGGAACAATTGAACTTAGCAACTTTCATACAATTTGAAGATAATTACGATTTTCCATTTAATAATTTAATTAAAAAATAGCAACAATAAGGTTGAGACATTTTCTCAACAATAATCCAACTTTATTGTTGGTGAGTACCAAATATGAAAGTGAAAATTTTATTTGTGAAAATCTTATATAATAGATTGTATTGATTATTGATAGATTTGTGATTTTTTGATTAATTAATTTTAATATTGATAATCTAAACAATAGATGTATTTGTTTTCCTAACTTTTTAAACGTGTGAGTTTTGGCTCTACATATTTGAATCTATTTTGATAAACATTTAATTTTTATAAGCACCACTACCTCTACAACAATTATATGTGTCCCTTTTTATTTTTGATGTGGGAGAACAGAACCCCACCCTGGACCAGCAAGAACCAGGAGAATGGAACTTTGAGCTTCACCACGGGACCACTCCCTTTTAATCTCTTTGAATTAAAAAAGCCAGTGAAGTTTAGCATCTACGAAAGTGTGAGGGCCGATATTCTCTCTACCAGATTACCGAGTAAGCAACGAGGGCTATCCCGTCCATTCCTTTGGCGGCAGAGACAATCCATTCTAATCTTCTCGCTCACAAATCGCCATTGCCGATTAACATTAATTAATGTTTAAGAAACTGATGCACCAATATTCACGCATCTTCTCAAATTGTTGGGAGGTGCCACTCCCTGGGATTTAAAATTTGAACGCCCTTTGGCAGGCTTTTTTAGATTTGAAAATGGCAACTTCATCCTCTCTCTCCGAGTATTTGAAAAAATACACATCTGAAGGAAAACCTAAATCTATCAAGAAAAAAAAGTCAAAACCCTCCGTTAATGTGGGCGGTGTCCGTATAGTGGATGAAGACCCTGCGTGGCAAGCTGAAATTAAGGACGACTCTACCCACGAGGACTCTCCAGGTTATTTGCTTGCCCACGTGAATTTAACTCATCCTTGTTTTTCAGTGTAGAATGATTTGAGCTGAAGCTTTTCTGTCGCAGATGAGAGACCTCAGGTGACAGAAGACATTGAAGTAAAGAGGATGAAGAGAATGGAAGAATTGAAGATGCATCGCCCTTATCTCACTGTAGCTGATGATGGTAGTGGATGGAGAACCGTTTCTCAACCTAACAAACCTGGTAAGGCTCACAAACAATGAATAAGTTTTGTCTTTTATTGAGAGGATAGACATTACAATAAACTTTTAGCATCAACCTCCTTCCGCCAAGAGATAAGGATCGAGGAATGAAATTTTGGTGAAGTTGAATGGCTCATAAATAGACTAACAGGACACCATAGGAATTAACGAGATGGGATTGTGCTCCCGGTGAATTTGGTGCAATGAATGAATAAGTTTTGATTTTCATAAAAACAAAGAATAAGTTGAACATCTTAACAAGCTTGAAGGTGTCCAATACCAATTTAAAATTGTTTCATTAAATTGTATAGAAGTTCTTTTCTTATACATAGGCTGTGGTTTTTGAGACTTGGAGATAATATCAGACAGCAAATCTTTCTCATTAGCTATTTTTATTCTATTCCGTTGGTTCAATTCTGGGCCAGTTTGAAGCTCATCATGCAGTAATGGGATTTATTATCATTCTTTTTTATTGCAGAGTTACAGTCAGATGATTTCATTTTAAAAGAACAGGGCTCTACAGATCCTCCAAATAACAGTGAACTGCCTTCTGCCCATCTTAATAGCCTTTCATCTTTACCAAATAAAAATCATGGAAGTGTTCATCAGAGGGATATAACCGAAAAATCGTCAAACCATGAACTTGATGACTTCTCGTCAGAATTGACTGTTAATGATTCTTCTTTTTTGGCACAAAAGAAGGTTCAACATGATTCTCTCGACATATCTGCTCCTCAGAAGGCATGGACAGAGTCTCCAGATTTATTGCCTTCAAGAGAGCGCCAAAGAGACTTTGGTTCCTTACATCCATTGCCACAAAAAAAGGTTCGCCATGATTCCCCTGATCAATCTCCCAGACAAAAGTTCTCCACCAAGTCTCCAGATTTGTCACCTCCAAGGCGGCGCCAAAAGGATGTTAATTTAGATAGATTGGCACAAATGAAGTTTCAAAACGACTCTCCTGATCAATCTCCCAGACGAAAGTTCTCCACCATGTCTCCAGATTTGTCGCCTCCAAGGCGGCACCAAAAGGATGCTAATTCAGATAGACTGGCACAAATGAAGTTTCAAAATGACTCTCCTGATCAATCTCCAAGACGAAAGTTTTCCACTAAGTCTCCAGATTTGTCACCTCCAAGGCGGCACCAAAAGGATGTTGGTTTCCCTGGACCGGTTTCTCAAATGAAGGTTCGACATGATTCTCCTGACTTATATCGCACACAGAAGATTCCGAATAAATCTCCAGATTTGTCACCTCCAAGAAAGCGCCAGAAGGATGTTGGTTCCCTGGATTGTCCGCCACAAATGAATCTTAGGCATGATTCCCCTGATGAGTTGCCCCAACAAAAGGTTTGGACCAAGCCAGTAGATTTGTCACCTCCAAGAAGGCGCCAAAAGAATGTTGGCTTGTCAGATTCATTTCCACTATCAAAGACTCGACATGATTCTCCTGATGGAAAGGATTCTTCCTTTCAGCATCATTCTCATGCTAGAAATGCACATGTCAAAGATCTTGATTTTTCACCACCAAGAAGGATACGCCACAATTCTTCTAGAAGAGATGGTGATTCTCCAACAAAAAGACAGACTGTTCCTTCTAGTGGAACTGCTCATGAAACTTTGTCAGAGAGACATGTGATGAATAAGACCAAAAGTAAGGAAATAATGGGTGATGGAACCAGTGCTGGATTACGCACTGGAAAAGATCTTAAAGTGGAAACTGATCAAAAGAAAAGAGAGGAGACCCAAAGGTTCTCTCTCTCTCTCTCTCTCTCTCCGAATTGTTATAAATTTTGAATTTGTGACATATAAGGCTTGTGTAAAAGCTTACACATAAATCTCAAACATAATGTTGTTGCTAAACTAGTGTCTAATTTGCCTGTGTTCAATTATCTAATTTGCCTTCTAAGTTTTTGTCTAAACTACTGTGTTGAAAGAGTGTTAACAATTTTTCATCTTTGCATGAGATTCACTCAAGTTCAGTAGGTTTTTGCTTTTGAAGGATTTGTTACCTTTCTTGAAGATGTTGACCTAGGGCTGTAATATGACAATCTTTTTTAGTTAAATATCCCTCCACGTGAACCTGCAGTTCTTTAGCAATTTTTTATTTAAGCAAGCTGGATTTGTCCCTTCATTGTGGAGTTAGCCCTTATAAGACTAACTGATATCAATTTCTCTGCCCTTTTGTCACTTTTATGATTTATCAATGCATCCCTTATGAGTGGTGCTGCAATACCTGGAGCTCTAACTCATTTGTTTGATGACAGAATGTTGTAATTAGATATGCCATTTCATGCAGTGCATGAAAGTGTTTCAATTTGACTCATTCGTTGCATGTGGTTGGTTGGGTTCTTTCTTTTACTGCATACACCCAATTTTAATAACGATATTGGTTGAAATGAATTTCACGTTTGATAATGATACTACTCATCAGCTTAGTACTGGGAATTTGTTTTTAAAGATATAAACTGTTGAAAATCTTGTTTGTGCATATCTGGAAATGTTTAGACACAAAGTTGGATTTGCATTTTAGGTGAGAATATGTTTCTGAAGATCCGAGTTGATGTTTCAATTAATTGGAATGAACTTTACCCCTTGCAGATTCTCAAAGATGGATTCTTCCCTAACTGGGCGTGGTGCTGAGACCATTTACCGTGACAAGAGAGGTAGAAAGTCTATCTTTTCCAGCACTATTTGTATCATTCATGTAAGAACTTATGTCCATTCAAAGATGTTGTTTGAGCCGGCAAATTATCTTAAAAGATTGGTTTATAGCGATTAATGTTTGAAATGTGCCAAAATTTTGCATTTTTGGTGTTTGGATGATTTTTTGAAAAAGTTATACATCTGATCTGAGCTAATGCCCATTTTGTATATCGCTATAGGTAAAAGACTAGGCAGGGAAGAATTTTTGCAATTGCAGGAGGGACAACCAAAGCCAGAGGTATTTGATTGTCTTTGCTGTAAAAGTTTCTAGCAGTCATGTTAACCAGTATCTCAAATAGGAAGTAGTATATTGTCTGTTAAGCCAAAAGCTACTATTTTCCTGGAAGCACAGCAGTTGGAGAATTTACACTTGTACCAAAATGTACTAATAAGTGATCAAAATTCAAGCAATTTTGTTTTTCAAATATTTTAACATTGGTATATCTTTTGGTTTAGAATTGCGTAGCTTTAAGAATAATGCCAGTATTTGTATCTCCTATTTCTTTAACCACATAGTCCATTGTAATGTCCCATTCTCAAACTAAGATTAGTTTCCATAAACATTACCCGCTGAGGTCATTCAAATTTGAGAAGTCTCCTATGGAGACGAATTTGAAAATAAAATTCAAACTTGTGGTTGACCATAAAAGCAATAAACAAGAAGAGAATATGAATGATACAAACCATTAGTATCAAACAAAGACATCTAAAAAATGCAGTGATTGGATACAATGAGAATGAACGATCAGAATTTCAAGAACTTATCTTTAACTGCGGCAAACAAACATTTAGAAGTCTCGGGAAATCCTTGACGTGGCATCAATATTCTCAGAATCATTTACACATCAGGGGTCAGCTGCAAATACGTTAGGTGAGTATACTGAGAGTGAAGCCAAAAATCACCGTCCACAAAGCATACCGATTATATTCTACTGTGCCGAGCAAGAGATTATGTGAGAGCAATTATCACCGACGGTTCAATTGAGGACAAATTATAATACCGCTTGGAACAGCTAATAGCTAGTAAATAATGAGGGTATAGTTCGATATTTATATGTAGTTGTGAATCGTGATACATTACAAAGGTTAGTCTTGCGTTACAGGAGAAGTTGGTTCATTCATCCACATAGAAATGGTACGAGCAAGGAGGAAGACTTTACCGATCATGGAGTATCACAGAGTGACCAACCAGATAAATGTTAGTGATTGATAAGGAGCAGCGATTATGTCAAAGATGGATAGATACGATATAATTACAAGAAGATTGTTTAATATCTCAGGGACTTGTTTAAGCATATCGATAAACAGACTAATCCGTATTATGCAGCATTAATATTATCAAACCAGAACTAATTGATTTCATTATGAAGAGACACGATTATATTCGATATTCATGGAATAATGAAAAGGATGCGATCAAGCATCAAATGTTCATTATGTGTAAACTAATTTGAATTATAAATGCAGCAATTAGTGATATTCATGAAGTGGTGCGATTAGTACCACGGGAAAGGGTTGGTAATAAGACATGACTTCTGAATGCAACTCATCATTCCATCTACAAGATATAAGAGGGCATTCAGAATCTTTATAAACAGGATCATCGATTGGGAACTCCTTGAATCTTATCAATTTATTAGATCTGCTCTTGTGATATTATTCTTATTCTCCTTTACATAGTTTAATTGCAAAGTTTAGACAGCGTGAGTGTGTGGAATCAAAGTAAATATTCTGATATATTAAGACATTCCAAAAGGGGACATTACATAAATTGAAGTTACCTAACTGTTATCTAGTGACTTGACCTTCTCGACTCTTCGATTGTTCAAAACCATGGCTTTGCTTTAATAAAATCTTCAGCACATTATGGACATATCCTGGAGGTACAGGCTTTTTTTCAAGTATAATTTGAGTACAGTCTAAGTGTAAGAGATTAGAGATGATAAAATCCCATTAAAGAAACAACTTACTGGAAAAGTTAAGTATCTTAGTACAGGTTCTAGTTCAACATGTTTATCAACCATGGTCCATGGGCTGGGTTTATTAATTACTAATTAGGTTCTAAGGAGACAAATTATTAATAGCTGGGATCCACAAGTTTAATTTTTGGAATACACAGGTTCATTTTTCTTTATCACTATCTATCAGTTTGTCTGCCAAGGCTAAGACTGTTTAAACAAAATTATTTCTGTCAAGACATTAAGGTTTGGATACACTATTTAATAATTTATGAACATAGAGCCAGCAACTTTACTACATCTAAGAAGAGTTGTTGTGCATTGAGCAGGTTGTAATCACAAGGTTTCCAAGTTGCCACTGAATATAAATATTATTCAAGTTTTTGGTAGCCTAATTCTTGAAGATAAGTCATTATATTTTAGATTGCTAAACAGTGTTCTTGCTGTAACAACTTTGACAATAACATCATCCTCTGAACAAGGGAAAATGTGATTATCTTCATGCATCATCTCTTGGTATGCCACCTTCCTATTTCAGTGTGTTTAATGTACTGCTAGGATGTATCATGTTTACTTTGGTCCTCATATTCCAGACTCTAATCGCCTATCTCCCTCTCCCTCTCCCTCTTTCTCTCTCTCATATATATAATTTACAATTACAAGTCGATCTTCTTTATGTGCAGAATGCTTTCACAACTAATTTCACCAGTGCTGGATTGAAATGAATTCAAGATGCCCATCTACTTTATATTCCAACAACACCATGAACACCTAAACATATATTTGGTTTTTTGCAGCCTAGACTTATAACAAGAACACTTTTTCTTGATTAATTAGTGGGAGATCTATAGGGGAACCCCGTCCATGAAAAAGGTAGCAGTTACAAAAAAATGACCATTCCAATTGAAATTGAAAGCAAAAACTTGCAATGCAAAACCAACAGGACTCTCACCCACGAGAACACAAGACAATGCATTGCATTACACACATGCTCCCTGACCAATCACCTCACCAATAGAATCGAGTCCCCATCCAGCTGAATCCTTCACAACAACTAAAATGTTTGCTTCCAGCAAAAGCATTGTAAACATAACCAGAACTTCCGAATTCTCATTATTGTGGGCAACCATTAAATTATTGACCACTCAGCCTAAATCCATAGAGAAGATGTAATGTCCCCTACTCGGATTTGGTCTAATTCAACCATAATCAATCTATTTTCAAAATACTAATGACTTAAACTAACTTGATTAAGAGTCAAGTCTATCTTATACGAGTCAAATCTGTGATATTCGATCTTTCTTTAAGAGTCAAGTCTATCTTACACGAGTCAAATCTGTGATATTCGATCTTTCTTTAAGAGTCAAGTCTATCTTACACGAGTCAAATCTGTTATATTCGATCTTTCTTTAGTCTATCACTTACTTGCTAACTTACCATATTAAATAATCAATCTTATTCTGCTTCATATAAATCCTTTACGCATTTATTAATTATTATTTGTATGAATTATTACGTGATATTACAGAGTAGTTTCCAAAAGCATTATGTAACCATAACTATTATATTAATATCTATTATTATCAATATCTATATTTACAACGATTATATTTACAATCATTATATTACTCTTATTCTGATTTGAGTATGAGTATATATATATGAATTAAATAGTATTACCAATTATTTACGGATTTACTAGTATCCTTTTATATTATTACTATACTATTACCACGTAAAAAACAATCCTAATTAGTAATGTGTTTAGGGGCTGGTATTGGCAAACAGATCTGATGCATGTCAGATTTGGTCTGCCACTGTCTTGATATCCTTATTAAATATATTGCACTCTGTTAATATTTTCATTAATATTAACCTCTGCAAGGAAACATTATCGGATTTCATATAGTGAAAGTATATCCCCACGCATACCATCAAGGTCAAGGATACTACCGCCGTAGCTTAATACTATTCTGTTGTGTTCTGATCGGTGGTTCCCCATCATATGTATCCCCTTTGTAAATCTGTCTTTGAATGATTTATTCTCTTTATAATTTATATACACATTGGCTGGTGTATGTAAGTTAGATCTTCCTCTTCCACACCATACTTATTATATCACTCCTTATCTGATCTTAACGCATGCTATATCTGTTCCAATATATATACATATATAATTCTCTTCCCTCTGGAATAGAAAGCCATATATAAACCAATTCAATGCCCTTTGGCAATGGAATGATTAATAATATATATTTACACATTACAATCGCACCGCTTCATTCACAAGTTATAATCTCACCACTTCATTATACTAACCAATGTTCTTAACCTTATGTTGATTTCCTCTTCCAATATGTAATTGGTTAGCTATCTATATGGTTTACGATTAGCCTTCTTCCTAATCACTATCGTATAATTATTTATCATAATTTTATTATTTAGGCATCCCTTTACTTAATTTGACTCACTCTGTCAGTGATTAGACATAATCAATATCGTGCCATTTCGTAAGCTACCAAGCGGTGGATGCTTAAAAGGTATTGGATTCATTTTGGCACTAAACGTGAACCGTCTTGACTCTTAACACAGCGGTATTCTAAATATGATTAGTCAATAATTATTCTTTCTTATATATTTATTTTTTAATTAATTTATTATTTCATTTAATCATTTATATATATAAATATGTAATTTATGTTTACAATTTATAATATATTAATTATGTTTATAATATACTATTTATATATATTTTTATTTTTTTAATATTTCAAAGATATTATTAGTAATGAATATTAATATATATTAATTAAATAATAATTTTAATAAATAAACAAATTTCAAATAATCATTTGTTGTTAATTATTATATTAACTAATAATGATAGTTGATTCATTTAGGATATATAACGATCAAGGAGGGGACATGACAGAAGATCTTCAGCTATCTGAATTCCGTATAAATAACTAAAATTTCCTTCCTTGCTAGGCCAACATCCTCCAAAGAGGTGAGGAATTTCAGCCCTTCATTCCTAACCTTTGGAAAACCAAATCCTATGCTTTATTTTCATCAATACCATTGAATATTTGCACAAAATCCTCTCTAATGGTTGCTTTTGACTAATAAGGAGATCATCTCCTCCAATGCTTGCCTTGCCTAAAACTTCTTTGGCAGAGCCAAGAGCTCCTTGATCATTGCAATTAACTCAAACACCTGTTGGAAGCCTTCCCCTTATAAAGGGTTTCCTAGATTTCACAAAATCACATTGACAAAGCCAAGAGCTGCTCGATCACTGCAATTAAAATGAAACTCCAAGATCAGTCGGAAGCCCTTCCCTTTATAAAGGATTCCCTAAATTTTGCAAAACCACATTGACAAGCCATATTTGGGGGCACACCACAAGAGTAAGCTACCACCAATGCTAGCCACCTTGCTTGCTAATACGGCCATTCATAGTCTCATAGACACACAAAGAACCAAGACAACTGTCGTAAAAAACAGGGAACTCTGCATCATATACTCACTCTTGCCCATTCTCAGGCAGTAATATGTGCCTATTCTTTACAAAATTGGATGATTCTTCATACAAGTGCCAACTACTACCCTTGTAAGCCAATCAAAGTAGGAGGCATTAACTTTGAATGATGATGCTTCAAGGCTTTTCAGAAGGCCTCCATGTGGCCCAAGGTTAAAACACAAGAAAATAACCAGGGAGGCTTAAAAACCGACGACTCATCTAGCATCATCCATGAAACGACCTGCTGACTAAAAAGGGTTGAGAGCGACTCCTCATCCACATAGCATTAGCCAACAAGTTCAATTAGCTATTAAAATTGGCTTCCCTATGGCAATGGAAACACACAACTTCATCAAATAAATTTCTAAGCTCCAGAGTTTACTCTAGAAAACACTATTTTTTTGAATTTGGACAAGTGCCCTTACAGAGACCTTTAATCACAATCAAGGAATCCCCTCCCACCACCAGCCCTTGACAACCAAGAGAAGCAGCTAAAGCCATCCAAGAAACAACTTCCCATTCTGCCTAATTATTAGTGTGACATATGAGAAAAAAGTATCCACCATGAACAAAATCACCACTTTTGTTCCTAATAACCAAACTAACATCAGTTAGATTAGGATGCCCCTAGAACCACCATTAAAGTTCAACTTACAAAGGCTTGATGGGGATGCATCCAAACCATGTTATTTCCTGCTGAAAGCTTATCTCTTAGCTCTTTAATTGGAATAAGAACCTCAATGTTCCACTTTTTGAAGAATAAGTAGATCATGACCCAAAAGGATCCTACCTTGTCTTAAGCAAAGGGAGGGCATACGCTCTAATAGTGGCCAAAAGATTTTGCCAACATTCCTGCCATGACAACAAGATATCATTGAAAATATAATTATTTTGCTCCATCCAAATATCCCAAAGAGAACATATCAAGGCTATCTTCAAAAAGGGATTGAGCCATTGCAATCCCGTAGGCAAGCTGCAAAGAAGTAGACAAAGAGAAGTAGGAGTAACCCAACACAAGTATATCAAGTCCAAAATATGATTCCATAGGATATGGACAATGGAGCAGCAAATGATCCATTGACTCCTTTGAGTGCAGACAAAGCGCATACTATGAAGGACCATGAAAATATTGCTCAAACAAATCATTGGAAGTTAGAATTGTGTTTAGTGCTGCCAGCTATGCAAAGGCGTTACACTTTGGGGGCGGGGGGAGGGGCGCTTCCTTACACCAAATTAAGTTAAACAGGTCACTAAAGTGGTGGAAACCGTTGGTTCTTCAGAAGGCTATACCCAACCTTCACCAAATGTCCTCCAAAAGAGTCACAAATCCATTGAACAGTATCTGGTCTATTAAGAAGGGGGATCCTGATATCTTTTAACAAGCAAACTAACAACTCCTTTTGATCTTGGGGGAGAGGAAGCCCCTCAAATCTTCAATCACCCCTGCCACTGCTGACCCAACAGTCACACACCTTCAATCCCCATATCGTCACCAAACAATCCCTAGTCTAATCTAAACCAGGGTTACTACTTAGAGGCAGGTTGCCCAACCAAGAATCCAATCAAAAGTCTACTGACATCCCATCACCCAAATCCCCATGCCTTAATCCATAGATGTTTTCCCAAGTTAGCAAAGAAAATATCTTATTTTTATTGGATCCATGCCAAAGGAAATTTTTAAAAGTACAATTAATCTTTCTTAACGCTGCTTTAGGGGCAGGGAGGATATACAACAAATAAATTTGGATAGCTTGCAAAACCACCATAATCTTAATCAAATGAGTTGCAAGACAGTAGAGTCAATCACTTTAAACACCAAACTGCCAGCAGATCCCAAATTTTGAATACCTCTTCCTCCAACAAATTAATGTGACAAATTTTGGTAAAAAGGGGAATGACCAAGTATTTACAATTTCAGACAGAAGAGAGGCCACACAAAAGCACATGATCTCAAAAATTCTCCCTTGAAGGCATTAGCAACACTGAAGAAGAGAACTTTGGATTTGTCTTCATTTATGAGCTGACCAAAGTCCGATTCATAATGCACTCAAATCTCTCTCCATGTCTAAGGTTTAGCAATTGACACTGAACCAATAGAATAGTATCATCAACAAATTGCTTGTGTGTCATTGGGGCCATTGATTGAGAAACACCAAGATTGGCTAGTCTATCCTCCTTCGAACAACCCTTGGTCAAGGGGATAAGAGATAAGGGGATAAGGGATCAACTTGCGGAATACCTTTTGAGTGTTTAAAAATGCTTGTTGGACTGCTATTAACTAGTATGGAGAACTGAGCTCAAGTCACGACATTAAGGACCTATCCAATCCATTTCTCTGCAAAGCTAAGAGCACCTAAAATTGCAACCAAACAGTTCCATTGAACATTGTCATAAGATTTAGCAATGCCTAGCTTAATTACCATACCTTTCAACTTCTTGTTCAATGAATGAATAATCTCATGTTTGATAAAACTAGCACCTAGGATTTGCCAACCTTCCACAAACCATTCTATTTCTTCAAAATTACCATCATTAGCAAAGGTCACACCACAACTTCAACACCGATAACTAGTTATGGAGTGAGGGTTTCAGGGTGGTCTTGCTAGGGTTGAAGCGGTTGCTGCTGCTGCTGGTTCTCTGTTGGGGCTTCAGGGAGCTGGTGTTCCATCCTCTTTACCAGCTGGCGGTTCGGATAAACAGGGAGATGCTGAATCTGAAGATGGTGGGGACCTGGGTGCAGGGTTTTAGGTGGACCTAGGTGACGGGGCCACTAGGAAGGTACTTTTTGAGGAGGGCCCTGTTGATGTGTCTTTTGTACACGACCAAACACAAAATAAAATACCTAAAGGTACCTTATCCTCTCTTGAACAAAGTTTCCCGGCTGCTGAAGATCTTGCCAAAGGATCAGTCGGAGTAACTCCAAGGTTCTGATATGTAGGTTCTCTACGTGTGGATAAGCTCTTTGCAGTACGATGTGATTTTGCTGGAATCACAAGGGGACTTACTTTCGACGACCTGAACGTCTGATTTGCTTTGGATATTATTGGAACATGGAATTTCACTGGCCCTTGATTTTAAAAAAAGGAAAAAAGGATAAGGGTTGGAACGAGATCTATTTCTAACGCTAAGAACGTAAGAGCAATGAATGATCTTTGATGAAATTCTAACTAAGTCTTGCTTTGACATCCTAGGATCATCTCCACAAGATTAGTGCGATCTTCTGAGGAAAGCTTTATGATGTTTAGATCACTGCTACAAGCATGGACACCGTCAGGTTGATGCATATCAATGAAGAAGCGATAATTGAAGTTAAGCTTACGCTGAATGATTCCAGTTGACTACGCAAGGCAAGTCTGCAATCAACAAACTGCTAGTAGTATGGATATACGAATTTCACCGTTGGTCATACAAATTTCTTCCATTCACCTAATAACATGAAATCAAATTTGAGAAGTATAGAGACCATGCAAATTGTTGAATCGACCCATAGAATTCACCATTTCTTCAATGAAGCTTACAAGTCTTTTGCAACAATATCTTGGCAACAATCTTTGCCTTCTCTTTCTACTCTACTCTAACTATTTCCTACTCTCTTACTACTAACTATTCTCTGACTATCAACTATTAACCTTTACAAATGAGGAGCCAAGGCTTTATATAGGGAGCCCTTTACAAATAGACGGCTCTGATTGACTTAGAACCAATGGCTAGGATTAGAAGATAGAAACCCTAATTAGGGTTTGTTACAACAAACTTCCTCTAGCCAATGAGAAAATTACATTCCAAGAGTGAGGACCAATAGGAAGCAGGGGTACGTGCCTCGAAGTTTGTGCCATCCCCGATGATTCAGGTACATTGAATCTGGACACGCTGAGTTGGACAAATCCTATCGGAGGAATGATGATTGGGATGCCACCTTGCCTAATGCTTGTGACTTGGTTGATCCTCCTCTATCTTTGATATGATGAATGATGTACTTCCTTTGCTTGACCAGGCTTCCTTATTGTCAAGTCTTCCTTCTCTAGTAGCATATCTCGCCCTGAAGTGTTGGCAAAGCCTTTCTTTGTCATCTTGTGGTAGAATGAGGTCTTGAGGCTAACTTGAACTCCTTGAACACCCCTAGTCTTCCAACGCTTCAAAGCACCTTGAGTCCTCCCTTTGTGCATGTGGAACGTCCTTGATGATGATGGACTGGAAGAGGTCGTCCTTACCCTGGCCCGGTCTTCTTCCATCTGCAAAACCAACCAAAAGGTGATTAAGGACACATAATGAATTCATTCTAACATAGCATTTCCTACCTTAAATCATCAACAAGAAGACATTAAAATGAAGTTTGCTCAAGATTCTCCCTAGGGACAGGCCCTATAAAATTTTCGCTCTGGACCTTTTGGAAGGGTTAGGAGCGAAATTCAAGATTTAGGCTTGATTCTTCATTCCCTTCGCCCTCATTCACTTCTTAAGGCAAAAACATGTTGATTTACTTCCAAATACGCCCAAGGGACTAAGATCTTGGTCCAAACAAGGAAGAAATGGGTCTCTTCTTGGAATTTCGCTCTGGACCCTTTGTAAGGGTCAGGAGCGAAATTTGCTTTTTAGGACAAATTCTATCATGTCTCTCACTTCAACTCACCTCAAAGGTCAAGGAAACGTTGCTCCATTCTTCCCTAAGCCATAAAAATCAAAAGTTTGACTTGATTTGCAAGGGAAATAGGTGATCTTAGGAATTTGCCCTGGACCCTTTGGAAGGGTTAGGAGCGAAATCCTAGTTTTTGCTCAATTCCTTCAAATTTATTGATCACTAGCAACTCAAAGTCATTCCTAAGGACATATCCAATCCTATCTCACCCTGACCCACACTTGACTTGGCACAAAACTGGGAGAAAAGAGTGGTTTTGTGGAATTTCACTCTGGATTCTTTGGAAGGGTCAGGAGCGAAATTCCTACTCTAGGCTTGACTCTTCATCTCTTCAACTCCAATCTTCTCTGGAAGGCAAAAATACATCACTCTCCACCCAAGGAACAAGGTTTGTAGCCTAAGCAAGGGAGCAAATGAGGTTTATAATGAATTTCGCTTTGGACCCTTTGGAAGGGTCAGGAGCGAATTTCATCCTTTAGGCAAAATCTTCATCTTCCAATGCTTTCAACCACCTGTCAAGGTAAGAACACATCAATCCACCTTCCAACATGCCTTAGAAACCAACACTTGGCCAAAACTAGGAAGGAAATGATAGTTATAGGGATTTTCGCTCTGGACCCTTTGGAAGGGTCAGGAGCGAAATCTTCATTCTTGGTTGATTTTCCACTTCATTTATCCAATTCTCTTCATTTATCCAATTCTCTCTCAAACTTGATCAATTTTAAGGTCCTTTCATCATAATCAAGGCAATCCACCATCAAACTAGCTCCAGACAAGGCTAACCTAGGGCTTACGGCATAAAAGAAGGTCAAATGGAGGATTTCGCTCTGGACCCTTTGGAAGGCTTAGGAGCGAAATTCTCCTTCCAGGTTGATTTCCATCATTTCATCGCCTCAAACCTCCTCTCCAAGGCAAATATGCATCCAAGTCTTCCAAACCATGCCTTAGAAGTTCCAAACTTGGTCAAGTTAAAGAGCAAAATAGAGGAAATATGAATTTCGCTCTAGACACTTTGGAAGGGTCAGGAGCGAAATCCATGTCTTAGGTCAAAATGTTCATTACTCAATGCTTTCAATCACTTCCTGAGGCAAGAACATGTCAATCTACCCCCACCATGTCCAAGGAACAAGGATGTTAGCCCAAACAAGGGAGAAAATAGTGTCTAGGGAAAATTTCGCTCTGGACCCTTTGGAAGGGTCAGGAGCGAAATTCACATTTAGGCTCAAATCTTGACTTCATTTCTCACATTTCTTCATCCAAACAAGTGTTTTGCCCTCAATAATGCCTGGGAATGAGTTAGTTCTAAGTTTGGGTCAAAGTAGAATGTCTTATGGAGAATTTCGCTCTGGACCCTTTGGAAGGGTCAGGAGCGAAATTTGACATTTTGGTCTCTCCGTCAGGATTCATATATGGAATATAACATTTAAGTATTCATATTTGGTCTTTCTTATACTTTAAATAATATTCCATATATACTGTCAGGATGTTTGAGAGTGGTTTAGGACCTCCAGGAGTTATAATGCAAAATCTAGTTTTTGGAGGATTTTTCAATTTTCTAGACCTAGTCAAATTTCAGGATCAGGATGACATTCCAGACAGCCAAATTTCAGGACATTTGAAGATCAGGATGACATTCCAGACTTCATTACTCACCAATTTGACCTAACTCAGATCTTCAAAGATGATATTCACTCACCAAGCTTCATTGACCTCCTAAAACTCAAACAAGACACTAATAGCAACAAGAGAAAAACTAGGCCAAAGGGAGACTTTCAAAGAAACCCTAACCTAGAGCACCTGCTGACTCCCCTTGGCTCAAGCAGAGCCTGCCATCCTAGTGATCCCCCTGGCGATACTCAAAATGCAAAGGGTAACAGACAAAACCCTAAAAACCTAGAAAGCAAACCCCAAAAAGCAAAAAAAGTAGGGGTCCCCATTTGCAATGGGGCGATGTGTGAATACGTCACAACATGCCTGTTGTGACGTTTTCACACATCGCCCCATTCCAAATGGGGACCCCCTACTTTTTAGGCCCTCCCGGTCTTTTGGCCTACGTTTTTGGGGTCTTTTCGCAACAATCTCGTTCGTCTCTCTGCTTTGCAAGTGTTTGGGGGTCATATCGATTAAATCTGCTTTTTGTTTGAGCGAGTTTGGTGAAGTCTAGGGCCTGTTTTTTCTTTTTTTTGGGTTTATGCCTTTTGTCCTAGATTTTAGGGGTTTCTGTTAGGGTTATGAAGAAACTGAACATACGACTGGAATCAGGACCCTTCAAGGAACCTCCCAGTAAAATTTGAGCCCAAACAGAGCAACTTTCTATTTTTAGAAAGTCCCTATTTTTGAGGGATTTTCTCGGGTCTTGGAATGTCTTCATTTTGCCAAAAATCAAACTTAATATTTTTAGTAAGTTTCTATTTATAGTAAGTCATTCCTGCACCCTGTCTAGGGGTCTAACGCTGACATTTTGAAGGTTTCTATTTTTGGAAAGTCAGTATTGGCAGGGCCAGTCAGATAAGGCGATAAGGATGAGACGTTCCCAGACATTTCTAATTTCGGAAAGTCAGACAACCAACAGATAATGCCAGAAATTGATCGAGTGCTGGAAGCCTATGCCTAAAATGGAAAGCTCAGAAATTCACCAAGGTTCAGGAAGCCATTCCAAAATTGCAAAGGGGTCAAATTGTCCTAGGTCTGGAAAATCGAACTACAAATTTCATGAATCCTCAGCCCAGGTGAAAATCCACCTAGATGTGGACTTGGGTGCCAAAATGAAGGAGGCAAGGATAAGCGGACAAATTTCATGAATCCTTGGCCCATGAGAAAATCCGCCTAGATGTGGACTTGGGCGCCAAAATGGAGGAGGCAAGGATAAGCGGACAAATTTCATGAATCCTTGGCCCATGAGAAAATCCGCTCAGATGTGGACTTGGGCGCCAAAATGGAGGAGGTAAGGATGAGCGCAAAAATTTCATGAATCCTTGGCCCATGAGAAAATCCGCCCATATGTGAACTTGGGCGCCAAAATGGAGAAGGCAAGGATGGATGGACAAATGAAAAAAATCCTTGGCCAAGTATGATTTGCGCCTAGACATGAGGGAAGGCGCCAAAGTGGCATGCCCAAGGAGAGAAGGACAATTCCATGAATCCTTCCTCCAGTGAAAATTCCAGCCAAGGGAGTGATTGGGCGCCAAAATGGGCATTCCATGGAAGGTGTGAAAAAGTGAAAATTCCAAGGCACAGTGAATTCAATGCCCAAGCTAAAAAGTTGAAATCTTGCCTAAGGCATGGAATCCAAGGGGTCAAGGAGGACTAGAAAATAAAATTCCCCTAGGGCAAATTTTTGAATTTGCTAATTTTAGACACTGAATCTCGCTGGAATGAGGAAATTGTTATAGATTCGGAATTGTGGCAGAATTCTCCATCCAATGAACCTGGCTCCTAAATTTTAGGAGGATCCCTAAAAAATAGGGATGTTGAAAAGAGGACATGGACAATTCACAAAACAATGAATTCCTTCCTCAGGAGGAATTTCCGCCCCAGCCTTGTGGAGGGAGCTAGAATGAAGAGTGCATGGAGAAATAGGCAAATTGCAAGAGTCCTTGACCAAGGCATTTTAGCGCCCAAGTGAGAGAAGGAGTGCCAGATAGAGGGATGCAAGGAATCCATGGAATTGAAAGAATTCCCCACCAAGTGTAAAATGCTGCCTAGGAACACAAGAGTGCGCTAAAATGATCTTCTCATGGACAGTGCACAAAGAGATGAATTCCTTCATCGGGGAAGAATTGCACCCAAGAAGAAGAAATTCTAGGAAAGGTGAAAAATTGACTAATTGTTTGAAATTTCTTCCTTCAGGACATAGTTCTTGGAAATCATGAAAATTGGCTAAGGTATGAAGAATTTCCTTCCTCAGGGTAAGAAACAAATTTCTTTCCAAAGGAGAATTCCTCCACAACAAGAAATCACATCCAAGGATGAATTGAAGATAAAATTTCTAAGGCAAGGAAGGAATCAGGGATGAACTAAACAAGAAATTTCTTCCAGGAAAAGTTTTTAAAAATCCTTTCCCGAGCACCAAATCACATCCAAATTTCAAAACTTTTTATAGATTTGGATTCGTAGGAGAATTTTCTCTCTCTTGGACCGTGGAACCCTAATTTGGAAATTTTCCTAAAAAATAGGAAATGTGTAGAATTGATGAAAAACCTTCCTGAGCAAGGAAAGTTGAAGAGACTTCAAGAAAATTCTTCCTGAATCGAATTTTCCCTCTCCAACAATTCCAGATGTGCAGGAGCGGATATACGACGACGTGGTCCACTTGCATGGCGAGGATCTATTGAACACGTGGCAGTAGAGTGGCGCATTCATTACCAGAATATTTGACCAAATGGCGACCCGGTCATTGCATGTTGAATTTATGGCAGATTCCTTTTGCATGCAGCCACCGCATGTGGAAATGATGGATCATTTATGACATAATGGGGTGATTTTTGCATGGATGAATATTCAATGCATGTTGGGCGAATTTGAAGGAGGTGGTGCATTTAATGTGCAATGGATGCTATTTTGGGTACTTTTGAATTAATTGTATATGGGCATGATGGGTTATTAATTGGAGATTCCCACCTTGTTGCATCTTGAGTGGAGAATCTTTTAGGGAAAACCCTAATTAGGGTTTGCATATGATCAAGACTTGAAGCCTATATAAAGGGGTGACCCCCCTCATTTGGATCAGGAGGGAGCCTTGTATGAAATTGTTGCGATAAGTTTTGGGATAATAACAGTGAAACATTGTTCTCTGATGGTGTCCACTTAAGTTATTTTTTCAAGACTTGCATGGTTTCACCTTCCTCACTTAGAGTAGTAGTATAGTGCTTTGATTTCAATGGAAAATGTAATGGTGTTTGATGAATTTCCATGGTTCATACTTTTTGCATCTTGCTGATTGTAAGTTGCAGTGTAAAGATAGCTTGAACCCCCTAAATTTGTGCTAAGTTCGATTGTGGATGGTCGTTTGGATTGCGCCATTTTTGGGTATTCAAATGTACTTTCTTAATTTGAAAATCCACTAGCATCCCCAGAAGATTGCACTGGTTCTTGTGGAGTTGTAGTTGATCTTGGCGAAGCAGAGCTTGGTTTATTTGGAATTTGTCCACCAAAGCATTAACTGTTGATATCACTACCCTTAGGAATAGATTTAGATCCTTCTAAACCCTTTTCCCCTTTACTTTCAGTTCATTTTAGTCCGTTCGAAGCAGAAGCATCGCAAAATTGCCATATCCGATGATGGAGTTCTAGCCACAACAAAGAAGTGAAAGAATGATGCAAACGTAAGGCCCCTTGGATTACCAGCAATCACATCAGCCAACTGAGTCACGTCCACGCATTGAAGGAACCTTGGAGTCGATTGTTTGAACTTCTTGCAATCTTAGCATGCAATCGCACTTTGATCAAGAGAGAGTGAAGTGACTGTTAGGCAACTTTATTCTGTGTTCGATGTAGTCATAAAAAACACGTCAACAAGGTCCTCGGGATAGGGTCTCCTCACGTGATCCTCGGTTGAATCAACCTGTCAAGGGGGCCACCGAGCACGCTTTTCTTGCTGGTGCTACGAAGAATCGTTGGGTGTCTTTGTTTGGAGTCAAAGCAACTGGGAAGTCTTCCCTCCCCCTTGTCTCTGTCATTTGTGATAAGGTTAGCGGTAAGGTGACTCTTTCGATTCCGGATCAAGTGATAGACCATAATATTGCTATTATGGGGCTTACCCTTGTTGGGAAATTTTTCTTGGCCTATTGTGACATATTCACACATCGCCCCATTGCAAATGGGGACCCCTACTTTTTTGCTATCTAGGGTTAGTTTTCTTTGCTTGGTTGTCTAGTCTTGGCTATTAGCCTTTGCATTGGGGAGTTGTCAGAAAGATCATTAGGATAGCAAGGTTTGCTTAAGTTGAAATTGGTCAGTAGGTGGTCCAGGTCAGGGTCTCTTTGAAAGCCTTCCCTAGGTCAAGCTTTGCTCTTGTTGCTAGGTTATGTCTTGTTTGAGTTTGAGGAAGTCAATGAAGCTTTGTGAGTGAGTATCATCTTTGAGGGTTTGAGATTGGTCCAGTTGATGAATGATGAAGCTCTAGGCATTGATTGATATGAAACTAACCTATTTATCCTTGGAAATGCCTAACGACCAAGCCTAGACTTTGAAATTTGGAAATAAACTTGAGTTCACCTTTGGAGACGCCTTGTATAAGCTTAGACGTGAAAATTTGGGAAAAGGGTCAAGATTTAAGACAAATTTCACCCCTGACCCTTCCAAAGGGTCCAGAGCGAAATTCCTGGATAGGTCCTGTTCGTCCAGGGGTACCTAGGCGAAATGGTTAAAATGTACTTTTCATCCAACTTTTGAGCTAGGGACTCCTTTAAGGTGGTTTGTTAGCATGTCTTGAGGTAAGAGCAATGTGATTGAGGGAGAAGTTTGAATGTTTGAGTGATATCTAAGGCAAATTCCTCAATTGCGCTCCCGACCCTTCCAAAGGGTCTAGAGCGAAATTTCTTAAAACCCTACTTTGCTCCTTGTTCAAGCCAAGATCTTTGTTCCTAGGACATGGTGGAGAGAGGATGGATATATACTTGCGTTAAGAAGTGAATGGAAGTAAAGGCAATGATGGATTTGAGGGTAAAAGACAAATTTCGAACTTGACCCTTTCAAAGGGCCCAGAGCGAAATTTTATAGAATCCTCTCTTTGCTTCAAATTTGAACTAATTTTGTGCCTTGAAGCCTTGCCTAGGGTGTCATCATGCCTTGGAAGAAATTGAGGGGTGAAAAGGTGGAAGAATTAGGCCTAAAATGCAAATTTCGCTCTTGACCCTTCCAAAGGGTCCAGAGCAAAATTTTTTCAAGTTCCTGACCCTTCCAAAGGGTCCAGAGCGAAATTTTTTCAAGTTCCTGACCCTTCCAAAGGGTCCAGAGCGAAATTCCTAAAAACTCCTTTTGCTCCCAATTTTGTATCAAGCCTAGTGTTGATTGAGGTGGATTGAACTTAGAGGCATCCTTAGGCATGCATTTGAGTAAGTTGTGGTCACAAAATGTGAAGAATTTGTCCAAAAATGCAAATTTCACTCCTGACCCTTCCAAAGGGTCCAGAGCGAAATTTCCTAAAAACCTCTTTTTGCTCCTTGTTGAGACCAAGATCTTGATTTCTAAGGCGTGGTCTGGAAAGAATTGATATGTACTTGCCTTTGAAAGGCGATTTTAAGGCAATGAAGTGATGGAATTGAGCAACTTTGTCAAATTTCGCTCCTGACCTTTCCAAAGGGTCCAGAGTAAAATTCCTTATAGGTCCTGTCATTGGCCAAGGTCCAAAGCAAAATTTCTTAAAACACTATTTTACTCCTTGTTTGAAGCCTAGATTTTGTCCCTATGGCGTAAGATTGATGTATTCTTGCCTTAACAAGAGATTTGAGGCAAAGAAATGATGAAAATTGAGCTAAAATGCAAATTTCGCTCCTGACCCTTCCAAAGGGTCCAGAGCGAAATTCCTAGGAGATTTAAAGTTTTGACTAAGTCCTTGAGCAAAACCCATTCCTAAAGAATTTTGGAGGCGAATGATTTGATCTTGGTAAGGTAAGGTTGAAAATGAGGTCTAATTGAGCAATTTTGTCAAATTTTGCTCCCGACCCTTCCGGAGGATCTAGAGCGAATTTCACTATAGGGCTTGTCCCTGGAGAGGATCTTGAGCAAATTTGATTCTAATGCCTTCTTGTTGATGATTTAAGGTGAGAAATATCATGTTAAAACAAATATATCATGTATACTTAATCATCCTTTGTTTGTTTTGCAAGTTAAAAAAATCAAGATGGAGGAGGATCAGGCCAAGAAAGACCTATTCAAGTTCCATCATCATCAAGGACACTTCAAATGCATGGAGGAGGACTCAAGGTGCTTCTAAAGCGTTGGAAGACTTCAAGTGTTCAAGGAGTTGCAAGCTATCCTCAAGATCTTCATTTTACCAGATGGAAAAATCATAGGATGACAGAGTAGAAAGATGTTATAAACACTTCAAGGCAAAGTGAGCTACTAGAGGAGGAGTGACTCGACCGTGAAGAGGCTTCATCAAGCACAGGAGGGTCAAGGAGAGGTACGCCATCCATCAAGTACATTAAGGACAAAAGAAGATCAACCAAGGCAAGTACCAGACAAGGTGGCATCCCAGTCACCGTTCCTCCAGTCAGATAGGTCCACATCAACATGTCTAGATTCAATGTACCTGACTCACCAGTGATGGCACAAACTTCGAGGCACCTACCCTTGACATCTATTGGTCCACATTCATGGAATGTAATTTTCTCATTGGCTAAGGAGAGTTTCTTGTAACAAACCCTAATTAGGGTTTTCATTGGAAAATCTTGGCCATTGATCTTAAATTGATTTGAGCCATTGAATTGTAAAGAGCTCTCTATATAAAGCTCTGGCTCTTCATTTGTAAAAGGGGGTTAATAGTTAGAGATTAGTCAATAGTTAATAGCTGGTTAATAGAGGTTTTAATAGCTAATAGCTAAGAGTTAATAGCTAGAATAGTGAATAGAATAGCAATTAGAGAAGATTAGGAGGAGAAGGCAAAAAATTGTTGTCTAAATTGTAAATGAACTCCATTTTCATTGAAGTTAAGGTGAAATGTGTTCTTTCTTGCAATATGCATGGTTTCTTGTTGAATCTTCATTTTAGATGGTAAATGATTAGATTGAATGAAGGAAGTTACTGAATACACTTGCGTGGAGTCCGCCTAGTCCAAACCACTAGCCTCTTGCTGATTGTAAGTGCCCCTTGCGTGGTCAACTGACATAGAATGAACTTAATCTCAAGTCGTTACGCGTCTATTGGTCATGCATTAATTTGAATGGTGATCAGTATCTGATGGTGTACGGTTTGAATATATTCGAAGCATCCCTTAGAAGATCGCACTGAGTTAGTGTCGGATTATTCAACCTAATGATGAGACCCAGCCCAGTAGGACTCCACCTAGTCATTCATCCATCTTCTTGCATTCTAGGTCTTAGATTAGACTCTCCAAACCCTGTATCTGTGCCATTTCTTTATTATCCTGGTGAGTAGATAGGATTCAAGTTCCAGCAGATTAAACGCTCAGGCAATCAAACGTAAGTCCCCTTGTGATTCTAGCATAATCACATCAGACCAAATTGAGCTTATCCACATGTAAAGACCCTACATACCAGAATCTTGGAGTTATTTCGATTGATCCTTAGGCAAATCTTCAGCATTCGGGGAAAATTTGTTCAAGAAAGTATAAGATACCTTGGTATTTTATTCTGTCTTCGCATGTGCATAAAAAACACATCAACAGGGCCCAAACCCAACATTGATGTGGTAAGGGTCTTTGTAAGTCATAGATGGAAGCTTAAAGGACAGATCGATGTCTTTGCTCTTCCGCGGGGTTTTTTCTCCTTTGCGTTCTCCTGTGCTAAAGATATCCCGATGATCCTTTGTGGGGAACCATGGGTTATGGGAAGATCTTCCTTAACCCTAAAAAATGGGCTCCTAATATGGATATGTCAGATGCCTTTTTTGATACAGTTCCTGTATGGATGAAACTCCCGGGGCTCCCTTTAGAATATTGGCATGAAGACATCTTTAAGGATATTGCTGGAGTGTTCGGGGAGCTGCCTTCGATTGACCCTATGACGGCCGGAAGGAAAAGAGTGGTCTATGCTAGGATATGTGTGGGGGTTAGCAAATCTAAGGATCTTCCTGCCTCAGTTGAACTCGTTTCGAAGCTGGGATCGCTATTCCAGGTCATTGAATAAGAATCGCTGCATTTTGTCTATTTCTTATGCAAGAAGGCTGGACATTGGGCAAGAAGACAATAAGAAAGATGAAAACGGTAATAAAGGCCCTAGGGTTTGGAAGCCTAAGCAAGCGCTGAATGGCGATCAGGGTAGTAAGGAAAATAACAAGCCTGATATGCCTAATGAGGTCCATGTGGATATCAATGTTAGAGAAGATAACAAGCTGCCTAACAAGCCTAATGAGGTCCAAAGGGATAGCAATGTCAAAGAGGATGCTCATCATTCTGAGCATATTATTGGCGCTGAGGAGAAAGGTCAGGAGGAAAACGGTACAGAAAGTGCATAATAGTGAGACAAAGGAGGAGTACTAGGAGGATGATCGATGTAATGCCTTGGTACAGGGGGAAGAAGAAAATATTGTTAGAGTTGTTGAGATGGCTGATACTAAGGAGGAAGATATGGATGATGATTAGGAGGAGGGGGAAATGAACCCGAATGATGCTGTATCCAGATGCATTTCTCCTAGTACCAAAAGAAGTGAGGCTGAAGGGGAAGGGGTGAACCCTATCTATACTTTCAAGGACCATCAATCTTTACCGGTTTTGGGCTCTTCTTTTGGAAATATTCTTTCAGGATTCATTAAGACCTTGTTGATGTGTGTTTTAGGCACATAACATTACAGAATAAATTACTAAAACAATTTACCCTCTCTTGAACAAAATCACCTCAAATGCTAAGAATGAGATCAACTAAAATGATTCCAAGGTTTCTACATGTCAGGTCTTGACGAGTGGGTAACTCAATGGTCGATGTGAATTGCTGTGTTTACTTGGGGACTTGCGCAAATGTTTGGATTATCATGAATGATGTGGAGTAGGTGTGCTGACAACTTAAGATTTATCAATATGGCTCTGAATTGACTTCTTACTAAAAAAATGGGCAAAAGGAATAGGGTTCAGGAAGTCTATTCTAAGCCTAGGAATGTAGGAAATGATGAATGGATCTAGTGGAATCAAACTAGGCAAGGTCTCACAAACAGGTATTGACACAAGCTTAGTGCAATCGTCTAAGGTATACTTAAAGATTTTCAGGCTATCACCATCAAACGTTGACACCATCCAAGTTGATGCTTGTCAAGGGACGCATAATAGTTGAAGTTAAGCTTACTTAAATTTCCAGTTGACCACACAAGGCGCACTTACCAGCGGCAAGAGGCTAGTGGTATGGATTAAGGATTCCACACAAATGAATTCAACGAATCTTCCACTCAATCTAACATACATGAAAATAAATTCTAAACTAAAATTCTAATCTAACTTGGAGGAATTGAGAACCATGAATGCAAATACAACACTCGAAGAGCAAAATCACCAACAATTGAACAATAATTATGATTCAAATAGCTGCAGCATATACCAACAATTCTACAAAAACTCCCTCACAAAAGAGAGACAAGGAGGCATATATAGAGTCTCTTACAAAATGGATGGCCAAGATTGATACAAGATCAATGGTTGAGATCATGCCAACAAAACCCTAGAATTGCCTTAATTAGGGTTTACATAAAAAATGGCGCCACCTACATATGGCCCAATAAAAAGATACCTAGTCATCAAATAGGGAATCTTCTAGAAGATTCCTCCCTGCATATCTCTCTCTCCTACTATACTCCAAGAATCTAGCCAATATTGAATCTAACTCCATGGAAATGCTAGGCAAGGCATCCTGCTGTAAATCAATCATGTCCAATGAATTCGAGCAAGCATCCAAAGTGTTTTCCCAATCTGGCATGAGCTTCTGCGAACTATGAACATGAATCAACAAAGAGACCAAGTCGTCTATCTGACTCTTCTTCAAAGAGTCCAACTGGCAAAAATACATAAATTTCATCTTGTCTCTTAATTCAGCTAAGTGTAAACCACTAGCATCACTAACATCAACACTCAATAATTCCTCAATCGAGGCAAGGATCTTCATCTGAATGTCCTGAATCAATCCTTCCATCTCCATACAACTCGACTGAGCGTTCTCATAAGTTGATTTCTTCACGGCTAATGAACAATACCAGCCATGGAAATCGTATCTGTCTCCACTATGCACAATGTTCTCGCTGACCAAGGTGGAATTAGGAATCTTCTTCAAAGCCTGGAGGCATGGAATAGTCTTTTCTTGAATAGGCCGGAATTCTTCCCAAACTCCCTTCAAATATTGGATTCTAAATGCGAGCCATGTTGTCCTATCATATGCATGGACAAATTGAGTAAGGAAATCATCTGCCTGCTTTCTTGTATTCTCAATCCACTTTTCCACCTTCGAGAGTGTATCTCTCGTTGCCTCATGGTGTGAATGTATTCCATGGTCAACTGCAATAGGGGAAATAAGGGTGGAATTTTCACGCCTTATCCCTGCAATATACTCTCTAAGTTTGATATTCTCTTCTCTGTACTTTTCTTTCTCAGCAATCTCTCTGTCTAACCTTGCATCAATTGCCTTGAGGTTTTCACCAACCTCCTGAAATTCTTGCTTTCTGGATGTACGACCAAGGGCAACTGAAGTGATCTGGAAATCCATAGGAGTAGCAACATCCGTTGTCACGCTTGCAATAGGAACAACAATGTGCACAATCCACATTCCTGTCTCATCTCTAGCTATGTGCGACAAAATCTCCGCTCTCTTGGGTTCTTTCTCCTCAGCACTCCTAGCTAGGTAGTCATCAATGTCATCAATAGGTTGTACCTCTATCATTTTCTTACTTTTCTCCATACTTCTCATCAGCCATTCAGGAATAGCGGCCGTCTCCATACCATTGTTGAGACACATTTCTCGATCAAGTCCTCTCAATGCCGAGATAACATCATCATCATCATCATCATCATCAGGATTATTCCTGGTCCAATCGTATACCTCATTTCCCAAACTAACTCCCAAAAGGACAATAGGGGACCCTGGCTAATCATCATTCTCATTTGGAGGTGCAGATGTCGTTGTGGCATGTAAATCCTGAGTATTCCCTGGTAGTATCACTGTGTTGGAACATTGTTGAGTCTCCTTGTTCTGCTCTGTTACTTCAATCACTTTGATTGATGAGACATTGAGAGGCGGTGAAGGAATGATAGGTGGAGGAATGATAGTCTTCTATTTCTTCTTCACCTCCTCAATCTTCTTCCCTCTGGCCTTGACTTCTCCTGGTGTGTTCTTCCTTCTCTTGGGAGCTTGACTCTCTTCGTCTGCATGAATCCTGACATCACTGACAGTCCTCTGATCATCCTCGGAAGTAGACTCTTCCGGCTCCATCCTTTCATAAGTGAAGTGAACACCCATATCAACTAACTTATTCATCTGTATATCTACCCATGCACGGGAGAAACTCAAGACCTCTCTCATCAATACATTCAGGTCAATCTCTTTTGACTTTGACAATTAGGCAATAGGATTGCCTTCTTCATTTCACTCTCATATTGTGGATGCGTATGATGTTTGTTATCTAACACTTGATCAAGAATGAGAAAAAGTCCACACTTTCTCATAAAATCCATTGACATTCTGGACCACATTCTTCTCTTCACTGCTTGCTCGTCCATCAGGTTGGCCCAATAATCCTCTATGTCTACTTTGTGGATGAACTTCTCTCCCTTGATCCTTCCAACTTTTTTGTATGGATCAAATCTTTCTCTTTTCTTGTATGTAGCAAATCGATAGAATGCAAGCTCCTCACTCGCAGTGCTGGCGGCTATGGCAGACTGACAAACCTCTGATGTCTTCCCAACTGAAATAGGGAATGTCATGCCTGTCCTATGCTTCTCTCTCTAAATGAAATCGAACTCTAGAAGTTGTCTCACCACTTCCAACAAGATCATTCTATCAGTCGGATAATTTAGGAAGTATATAGGGTTCAGATTGAAACCCATGAATCCTAAGGTACGTGAAAGTGGGAAACTGAATATACCACGATCCATATTTTTCTATTAACTCTGTTGCCTCCTTAGACAATCATCTGTGGATTTCGCCTTGCAGCATCCGTGTGATGTACATAGTGAATGCATCATTCACTCTCTTATTGTCTTCAATTCTATACATGCTCTGCTGGGGGTACTATTCATGACTCCTGAATTGTCCTTGCCCATTCCCGACTTCACCTTTGCATATTAATCCTCTGTATGAAACAAACTGTGCAAGCAGTTATACCAGGTAAGAAGTCATGGCGAATGACTTGGACCGCTCTACATTCCTCAGCTGAAAGTCCAGATTGTCACTTATAATCTTAGACCAATTTACTAATGTTCCTCTAAGACAATCCTGGATGAAGTAGAAGATGAAGTAGAACATCCATCCATCGAATATTGCTCCCTGCGACATCCCCATCACTCTGTTGAGTAGGAATATTAAATCGCTATACTCCTCCTTGAAGTCTACGCGCATGAGTGTCTTGGGAGCCTTGGAATGATGAGACCTAGGCTCAATAATCCACTCTTTGTTTATCATATTCTTGCATACACCCATCTTCTTCGTGTATCTTTCTTCATATTCATCCTTGGTCACATCCTTCATGTCTGTTCCGTGTGGAATTCCAAACACCTCTGCAATAGCATCCTCAGCAAGGTAGGCAATGACAACGCCCTTAGGAGTCTTGATCATTTGCGTGAGCGGATCGTAACATCATGCACACTCCAGGATAAGGTCACTACACTGTATGGACTGTGGAAATCCAGCGGCATGAAAAATACCACTCTTCATAATGTTCGCATATGCGGGGGAAGGAACTTGATCTCCGACTCCGAACATTCGCTATTGCATCTGGTCGATGTCTAGGAAATGCATGTTTGTATTTGTGATCTCCTTCCCTCTGAATGAAATCTTAAGCTCTGGATAAAATCCAATCTCCAGCATCTTCAATAGTTCTTTCCTTTCCTTAAATCCGGACTTCGACATCGTACCTATACGAAGCTTGAAGTTAGACTTAGGAAAATAAATAATGCTCTTAATAAAATTCCTGACTTTCTAAAGATTTTAGCTACTTAGAGCATGAAGTAAGGAAAATAATCCATACTCTTTGTAGATTTTGACAATTAGATTCAAAGTATGACAACGCTAGGGCATAGAAACCCTCTATAAAATTCATTAATACCTCCTTATGCTTATAAAATATGCAAGCTAAAATGCAAAGGAGTATACCTGATCAACGATGACTAAGGAAAGGTGTGAAAGGTTGTGTTTTCACACAAAGTATGTCTAAAGACACTTTCCATAGTTAACAATGGAGGTCAACAAATTTGAAGACAACCTGAAAATCAGACTTTTAAAACATGTTGTAATCCTTCAAAATGTGCATAACTTGAAAAAAATCAGTTTTGATGATGAAAACAATCATATCCAGGAATGTAAGTGTGGCTGGTAAAAATACATTTCTGAGGACAAGTCTGAAAATTAATTACTTCAAACTTACCAACACCTTGCAAAGTAGTTAAAAATCCTTGAAAATGATGGAAAATAGCTAAGGAATCAGCTCCAAGCAAAATTGCCAAAGTGGTTAGGTGGCTGGAAATGAAAATTTTTGAGAACAGCTCCCTGTAATGGAGGTTTCAGATCTGCAACAACGATAAAATGGTCTAAAAATGCATTAAAAACTCCACAAAACACCTCCAAATGCAAATCACCTAAGCTAGAATTGGCTGGGCAATGAAAATTGAAGCCTGAAAATTAATGTGCAGCCAACAATGGAGGTCAAATCTGAAGCAAACCTCAGATCTGAAACAAATCAGTGAGCTGGGAATGATGGCAGCCACCAAATGTGAAGGAAATCACTCCAAATAATGGCACAAAGCTCTCTAAAATAAAAATCGAAATTTTCCCAGCTATGGCGGTATTTTTAAAATTCTGAAAATGTCTTCAATGGCAGTTCGGATCTGCAACAATGGAGGTTGGAACAACAAGCAAAAAATGGAGGAGAAAATCGCCTAACTCCAAAACAACAAAAATTGCCACCTTCACCAAAAATCGCCAAATTTGGAAAAAACACCTAACTTAGAAAAATCGTTAAATCTGGAAATGGTCTTTAATGGCAGCAAGGGAATGAATAGCCAAGCTGGAAAAAATGGAGGAAAGAATCCTCAACCCAACACTTCACTTTAGCACTTTGCCAAAATTCGCCAATGAGAGAGAAAAATCGCCTTTCATGGAGACACCTGGCAGATTTAATAATAAAATAATGTTGGAAACTCCTCTCTTATACTTGTTTTTACCTCTCACTTTCACCGCACAAGCAATGTGGGATAAAACACTTGTTTATAGACTTGTTTGGTAAAAAACTAACTTGCTTCTAGAAGGTTTTTATATTAAATGCTTTTTGCAAGTTATTAAATTTTTGCTTCTAAAATTTTAAATAATCGTTAATCATCATTTAAAAGCAATTAAATGGGCTCACTTATTAAATATTTCAATTTTAAATCAAAATTGAGCCTTAAGGGGAAAATCAACTTTAGTTGGGATTAAAAAATCTCTTAAAAATCATTTAAAATGTCAAAAATTCCCCATAAGGGAAAATCGACCTTAGCTTGGATAAAAATCCATGCTCAAATTTCATCAAAATGCACACAAAACACTCCAGGGGAAAATCGATGGCAATCTGGACAAGGAATCCATACTCCAAATTTACTTTATTCGCAAAAAACACTCCCTGGTTGAAAATCGACCTCAGTCTGGATGAAAATCCGGACTTAAAACTCACCAAATGCTCTCAGTGGAAAATCGACTTGGGTCTGGACTAAGAGTCTGCACAAAAATCCACACTAACTTTTCACAAAACATCTTGGTGGAAAATCAACCTAGGCATGGAATCATCCTTAACGTTGTCCACACTCCAGTTTGCACTCCTAGTGGAAAATCGATGGCAGTCTGGAAAAATCTTGAAACTTAGCCAAATTTTAGCACTTCCAGGGGAAAATCGATGCAGGCATGGATAAAAAAGTGGTGGAAAATCAAAGCTAGTATGGATTTCAGGGGAAACCCATGTGTAGTGTGGATTTTGAGTGGGGGAAAAGGGTGGGTAGTTTGGAATATGAGGGGAAAAGCACCTCTAGCATGGAATTTGACCTTCTAACCCTTGGAATATGGATTTCCCTTAGGAATTTGACGTTTTAACCACTCAAAATCGCTTAGAAACTTAAAAGTTAGACTGGACTTAGGCAAATTTTCCAAAAAGATGATGTAAACGCTAGGAAATTATCGGGATAAAGTGCGAAATTGACTTAAATAATACCTTAGGAGCGAGAAAACAACTCCAAAAGGTCTGGGAATACCTTGGCACTTTGAAGTCACTGATGCGCGTGCTTAAAAACACGTTAATGTTCAAAAGGTCAACACTTAGACAAAACTTAGGATCATTAAAATATCAACGTTTGCAACTTGATCCTATAACCTCAAAAACCCTAGACGGCACTAGGCATGATCAAAATTCCGAGACTCAGGCACGGGAAACACAAAATTGCCCACTAAGTAGCCAAAACTCTAACCTAACAATGCATAAAGCCGGAAAAGAGGGGGTCCTCGTTAGCAATGGGGTGATGTGTGAAGAGGTCACAACAGACCCCCACTCCAGGTGATTCCTCATCTCAAAATTCTAATGGAGGTCATTCTGATTTGGACCAGAATATGGTCATTCCGGATTCAATGCAATCCCCTAAGGAAAAAGAGAATATAAGTCTGGAGCAGATTGAGTTTGATGATGACATGAACTATACTAAAGTGGAAAAGAAGAAGAAGAAAACGCAACAGAAAGTTGGTGCTGGTGTCACTACTCGAAACAGAGTCAGAGCGGATTGTGGACCTTCTCAGAGCGTGGGTAGGAAATCCAATAGGTGGCAAAGAGAGGAGTGTATGCAAAATATTGCGGATGGATCACAGAAGACGATCCATGAAAGTCTTTTTAACTCTCCTGGTAAGAAATGAAGATTTTATCCTGGAATATTAGAGGTATGAATAGTTGTCATAAATAGGACATAGTTCGTAATTTGGCTAGGGATCATAGACCGGACATTTTGCTTATTCAAGAGACTAAAATGTCTAAAGAAAGAGTGGAGAAAATCAATTTTTTAAAATTTTGTGAGTCTCAAGGAAGTAGTTCTGATGGGGCTTCTGAAGGCGCTGTCACTTTGTGGGATTCTCATTTTATTCAAGGTGTTCCTCTTTGTCATGATGATAACCATGTTGCTACTTTGTTTAAACATACTAGGGATGGTTTTTCTTGGATATTATCTAACATTTATGCGCCTAATAACAAAGTCTCTACGAGAAAATTTTGGGCCAGACTTTCTTCTTTTTGCTGTAACCATCCTAATATCCCTTGGCTTGTTATTGGAGCACTCCTCTCCAGGAGGTTGAGAAATTTGGGGGTTCTCAAATACAGCTTGATAGCAAACAGGATTTGGCTGATTTTATCAATGATCAATGCCTTATTGATCTTGACTTGACTGGAGCCTCTTTCACTTGGTCAAATCATAGAGTTGGGGTTGAGTTGATTTAAGTTAGATTGGATCGGGCCTTAATTTCTATTGAATGGTTTTAGCATTACTCCTGTTCTTTGAATTCTATGATTAGAGTCAGCTATGATCATTATTCTATCAGCCTTATGGCTGAACCCAAAGGCGGGCAGCGTAGAAAGTTTCCTTTTAGATTTGAGAAGATGTGGTTATCCCATCCTAGCTTGTA
The DNA here is from genome assembly GCF_030272615.1 of Cryptomeria japonica. NCBI lineage: Eukaryota > Viridiplantae > Streptophyta > Pinopsida > Cupressales > Cupressaceae > Cryptomeria > Cryptomeria japonica. The sequence goes on from NC_081410.1 coordinate 347,100,810, forward strand.
TAATAGTGTGAAGGAGTGGTGGAGTGTTCAAATTGATGGTACAACTATGTTTCGTATAGCTAAAAAGATGAGATTTGTGAAGGAGATGGTTTAAAAATGGAATAAGGAGATCTTTGGGGACATCTTGTAGAAATCAGCTCTTCAAATGGAGTTGAACCTCATTCAGGATAAGATACAGAAAGAAGGATATGTGGGTGACAATTTTGCGAAGGAAAGTGATGTCCTGTCTAAATACCATAGTATCATTGCCTGTGAAGAGATCTTTTGGAGACAGAGATCAAGGTCTTTATGGCTTAATGATGGTGATAGAAACACAAGATATCTTCATGTCACTACTCTCAAGCATAGAGCAACTAATAGAATTGATCACCTTGTCAGAAATGGTAGAAGGATAGAGAAGGAAGAGGAAATTAGTGAAGCTGCTGTTGAGTTTTTCGGGGAGCTTTTAAAGGCAGATCCTATGTTGGATCTGGATGCTCAAGGTATTTTGGCGGATGTTATTCCTAAGGTGCTTTCTGAAGATCAGAATCACAACTTGGCAGCTATTCTCTCAAATGAGGAAATCAAAATTGCTGTCTTTTCCTTTGATGGTAATAAAGCCCCGGGCCCTGATGGTTTTCTTATGTTCTTCTTTCAACATGTTGGGATATTGTGGAAAATGATGTCTCTAATGCTGTTAAAGAGTTTTTTGGGGCCAAGTCTCTGCTTAAGGAATTGAATGCAACCTTCATTGTTCTCATTCCTAAAATGCATGGAGCTAATTCTTTGGATGCTTTCAGACCTATCAGTTTGTCCAATTCCTTTTACAAAATCATTTCCAAAGTTCTCACATCGCGGCTGCTGCGGATTCTGCCCCTTCGGATCTCTCCTCAACAGAATGGCTTCGTCCCAGGGAGACAAATCCTTGACTCCATCATTACTGTTCATGATAATATTCATTTGTTGATGGAGGCTAAATCTTTGGGTTTCTTGCTGAAGCTGGACATTGCAAAGGCTTGTGATAGGGTGGATTGGTGTTTTCTGAAAAAAGTTTTTCATGCCTTTGGATTTTCGGGTAAAGTCATTAGTCTAGTCTGGCAACTTATCTCTACTGCTTCTACTGCTGTTATTGTTAATGGGTCGCCTTCTCATTTCTTTAGAACCTCAAGGGGGTTAAGGCAGGGTGACCCTATATCCCCGATTTTGTTTACTATCATTGCTGAAAGTCTAGGCAGATTTATTGATAAACAGGTGTTGGAAGGGTCTGTAAAAGGTTTGAAGCCATCGTCTGCTAACTTGACTTGCTCTCACCAGCAGTTTGTGGATGACACAATCTTATTGGGGAGCTCTTTTGTTGGGGAGGCTAGAGTTATTCAATCCACCCTCAGCCTCTATGAAAAGGCCTCGGGACAGAGGGTCAACAGAGCTAAGAGTTTTATCTATTTTATTAACACTTTTGAGTCTAGGCAAAAGAAGATTGCTAACATTCTTGAATGCAGGATTGGTTTGCTTCCTTCCACTTACCTTGGTCTTCCTTTGGGACCTAAACCTTCTGATACTTTTTGGCCCTCTTTGATTGACCGGTTCAATAGGAAGTTGGCTGGCTGGAAGGGGACCCTCCTTAGCCAGGCTGGTAAGATTCAGCTACTCAAATCCACTCTTTAGAACCTCCCGGTATATGCTCTTAGTTTGTTCAAGGTTCCCTCAAAATATGCAGAGACTATTGAAAAAACTTAGAAAAGATTCCTTTGGTCTGGGGTGGAGGAAAGAAAGAGAATTCCTTTGGTTGCATGGGAGAGTGTCTGCAAACCTCGGAAGTATGGGGGTTTGGGGATTCAGAGTATCAAGACTCTTAACTTTGCTCTTTTGGCTAAACAAGTTTGGCGAACCTATGATTGTAGAAGAGAATGGAATACAATATGGCATAACAGATACCTCTTTAATGTTCACTCCTTTCAGGATTTTTTGTATTCCCCTCATATTCCTGTTGGATCACACCTGTGGAATAATATTATCAAAGCCAGGGATGTGGCTAATCGTGGTACTTTCTGGAAGGTGGGGAATGGGAGGAGTATTTGTTTTTGGGATGACTGCTGGATTAGGAAATGCTCGCTGGCTTTTTATCCTTTGTTGGGGCTTTTAGAGATTTTTGTGTGGCTTCTTTTGGACTAATGGTGGCTGATTATTGGAAGGTAAATGGGTGAACCTTTTTGATGTTAACCCGTCTCTTATTCAGTTGCAGTTGTCCTTAAACTCCTTCAGGGTTAGAAAATAGATTTGAAGATGAGCTTATATGGAAATTTTCATCTAATGGTAAGTTTTTGCTTGCCTCTGTGGATTGCTGTACCGATCCTCTTGTTTCTTGGTGGTCTAAGGTGTGGATTAAAGGTCCTACTCCAAAGGTTAACATGTTTTTTTGGCTTCTTTTCCTAAACAAAATCATCACTACGGATAATCTTTCTAAGAGAGGCTTCTCCATACCCAATAGATGTTACTTATGTTTGAAGGAAGCGGAATTGGTTGATCACCTCTTTTTGCACTGCTCTTATTTTACTGAAATATGGCACCAAGTGCTTCAGAAATGGGATCTTTGCTGGATCTTCCCTAGGTCTATTAAGGAGTTTATTTATCAATGGAGACCGCCCACTAGGAATCATCTTTTGTAGATTTTATGGTCCTTTGTGTTTCCTAATGTGGCATGGGGTTTATGGAAAGAGCGTAATAACAAAATTTTTAGGGAGATTTATCTTCAGCCTGAGATTGTCTTCAAGAAAATTACCAGGGCCATTAATGAAAATCTTTCTATAGTGAGTACCAAGAGTCAAAATCAGAATGGTAATGATTATGAGGTCAGAGTTGCCAATGCTTGGGAATTAAATAATCTCTTTCAGTCAGCCAGGCCTAAGTTAAATAAAAGAACCAACATTAGCTAGAGATTACCTCCCCAAGGGTGGGCCAAAATCAACTTTGATGGGGCGGCCAAAGGGAACCCTGGACCGACTGGTTGCGGGGGAGTGTTGCGAGATCACAATGGCAATTTTCTTTTAGCGGTGGCGCTCTCCTTGGGCACTCAGACCAACAATCTTGCTGAAGCCATAGGGGCTTATCAAAGCTTAATTCTTGCTAAAAATCACAACTTTAGTTGTGTTTGGGTGGAAGGGGATTCAAAAAATATTATGAACTACCTAAGGGGTACCTCTAAACCATCTTGGAATGTTGAAATGTGGATTTAAAAAGCTAGGGATATAATGAAAACTTTTGATAAATGCACTATATTCCATGTGTACAGGCAAGCTAATGTGGCGGTTGACTATCGTGCTAATAAAGGGGTCACGTGAAAGAGTCAACTGAGCTGGACCAATGGTGACAGGCTAGACTCGGATTTTGTGATGCATTTGCTTCATGATCGGAGTTGAGGAAGTAACATTAATGATGACTCGAGCTATAATGACTCAGAGTGATTCTAGAATGATTAGAACCTTTCCGATTAAGGTAGGTGGCCAGAGAGTACATAATATTAAGTGCGAATTCATTTCGCACGTTTTGTGGGCGATTATTGGCATTCTTTGGGCTCTGTTTCTTGTTCTGCAAGCCGAGTGTTGTGAGAGCGACAAAGAGAAATTGAGGATGGGAGGCGCCATAAAAAGGATTGAACCTCATAGCCGCGTGAAGCTGAAGAAGGAACGCAAGTTGTGGAGGATTTTGGAGAAAGGGGGTTTTACCCCTTATATCGAGAGGCTGCAGGGCTGTAACAAGGACGTTATGAATTACTTTGCCAAGCATTGGAAGGACAGGACCATTGTTCTCCATGGGCGGAAAGTTTTGGTGGATGAAAGCCTCATTTACCAAGTTACTGCGCTTTCCATGGATGGCATGAAATATTATAGGGATAGAGCATATACGAAGCAGGCTGTGAAGGATTTTCCCAAGAAGACTGCCAGTTATTACTCCATTTCGGTTTTCAAGTCTTTCTGGCAGAAGATTTTAAAGGTAACTATGAAATACCTTACTTTAGATGGTCGTTATACTAGAGTGTATGCGCATCATTTTGTGATCATGAATCACTTTCGTCATGGAGTGAAGATGTCATTCCCGTTTTATTTTATGTCTGCCCTGAGAGCCAATTTTAATGACCACAAGAAGAACCCCTCTAAGTTCCCCATATTGCATGAAGGACTGTTAGTCCTTATTGATTCTCATTTCCGTGCCCTTCCTGCCCTTGATGACTATATTCATACTTCCTCTGAAGAGGAAACTAGTGCGGGTGAGTTGGGAGAAGATGAGTTTGGGTCTGATTCTGAAGGTGAGTCCCCTCTCCCTTTGAAAAAAGCTAAACTTGTGAATACCAATCCCCGGGGGGGTAAGGGTAAAAAAGGACAAAAGAAAATTGTGGTTTCTTCCTCTTCCACTTCAGCTGGAAATGACTCCCCTGCTTCCAATGGCACCAAAGCCAGTCCTGAGGATTCTATGAGTGAGAAAGAAGATAGCAAGGAGCCGGACGACCATAATCTTCAAACTCCTCCTTCCCCACCCTATGATACTGGTAATGTGGGTGCGGCGGCTCATGAGGACCTTCAACCAAAATGTGTAGAGCTTAGTGATAAAAAGGAAGATTATGAGAATGTGTTGGGTATGGCTCATGAACATGCAATTGACACTTTCAACATGTTTAAATGGCTGTTTCATGAATTAAAGGAACGTTAGACTCAATCAGAGAGCCCTGGGTAGTAAAATGGAGGCCATCCGTGTTGGGAATGATCAAAGCAATCAGAAGGATGTGGGGCAGTGGACGGCGGAGGAGAAGAAGTCGGTGCTGGAATGCATTAAAAGTATAGGTGAAGGGATTGATCAGATAAAGAAAGGGTTTGAAGACTGCATCTCCAATGTCGAAGACGGATACAATAAGATCCAGGCTATGCTTAAGGCTATCATGTCGAATAGCCACAAGATTGTAAAGCAGACTGTTGACGTTATGGCTATGATGGTGAGTTGTTGGGAGCAACAAGAAAAGGCTATTGTCACCATTGGAGATGAAACTGATGTGACTCAGGTTGAAGAAGGATCCAACAAAAGGACCCGTGGCAACATGAAGAAGAAGGCAGCCATTCAGAAGGTGGACTACAAAGAAATACAAGCTGCTGCTGAAAAAATGAGTGTCCTTGAGGTTGAGGTGGCTAAGACCCTTAGGAGCCTCATGTAATTGGGTTTGTGTTTCTGTTGTCTGTTGTCGTTGCTGTCTCTGTTTTGCTGGTTCTGTGTTTTGTTCTCTTTGCTGGTTTTTTTTGCCCGTCTAGGCTTTTGCTGTCTCTATGGCTACCATTTGTAATGTCTTTCTCTTGCAGCCTGTTTTGTTTTGGATATATGTTAAACTTTGATTCTAATTCTCTTAGAATCATTTTGTAAAGGGTTTCGAGGCCCCTTCAAAACCTGTTTTTGCTTTAATCCAAAACATCATTAGCAAAGGTCTTAACCTCTCAACAATGGCTTTAGAAATGATTTTTTGGATAATGTTACAAAGAGCAATTGGGTGGAAATCCACAATAGTAGAGGGGTTGGGCTTCTTGGAAATCAAATCGACAAAAGGACACAAAACTCTTTCAATAACTTTCTAGACTTAAGAGAACCATTGACCACTGCTGTAACCTTTTTCATAAGGTTCTTGAAGAATTAAAAGAAAGCAGCTTGAAGGCCATCTGGATTTTGGATTGGGTCCCTATCACAAACTCCCAAAATCTCCTCCAATTAAAATTGTGCTAGTAGAATTGGATTCTCCACATCCCTGAGAACCTTAGGAATTCCATCCACCAATTTGTTAGAAGCAACTCTATTCACTTTTGAGGTAAAGTCCTAAGTGTTGGGAGAAGGATTGTACAACTTGCGTAGAAATACTTTATATTTTGTGAGGTTGTGGTCTGTATCCATGTGGGGTGCCACATTTTAGGAGAGGCCAATATTTTCTAGTTGTATGGAAGTTGGAACATTGCAAATGCATTTAATGTCGGTGGCACATTGAGGGAAATGTATTTAATCTTTGGGGGGTCATGGATTAGTGAGCACATGGTTTATTGGGCTCATTGGCGTAATGCAATTAATGATTGGGGATCATTGCAAATATATTCAATATTGTAAAAATATTTAATGCTTGGGTCATTTGTGCAAGTCAAACTTGGGCACTAGGCATATTGAAGAGCAATTTGGTGCCTTGGAGAACATGTTGTCACATGTCTTGGGTGACAAATTTGGTCCAACTTTGCACATTGATTATTTTTGATTGGGGCATTAACTATTGGTGTTAAGGTGGTTTGGTAAACTTCTAGTAAGTATTGCTCTCATTTTTGCTTTCTTGCCTATAAATATAGGAGGCTTGGGATAGAGATTAATCACCGTCTTGTACATCCCATTGTGAGCATAGCTTAGTGTAAGAACCTTTGGTTTTGAGATGTTTGTTAAGAAAAACTCGATGAGCATGGAGTGGGACATGTGGCTCTTATTTGTTCTTGGATCAGTTTCACTGGATAACAACACTAGTTGCTCATTTCTGTAGAAGGTCAAATCTCGCATAGTTTCCTCGGTTGAGAGTGTTGATATCCATGTTAAGGCTCGAGCTTGGTAGTGTACTTTTAAGCTTCTTAGAGAAATGAAACATAAGGGAACTTGAGGTTTGAGAGCATGTCTTTCACCTCCATTCCATAACTTGAAGCAGATCTTTATGTTTGAATCATGAGTTCAAACTTAAAAGTACAGCAAAGAGGAGAAGCATCGGCCGAAATATGCAAACAGAGAGGATAATGATTAGATTCAACCACCTAAAGAAGAACTGCTGAAGAGAGACAACTATTCTCTAACCACAGTGGAGAAACCAGGAACCTATCTAACCATTCCACATTATAATCAAAGCCCTTTTGCCTAAAATTCCAATTAAAGCAACCTTGCTTTGAGAAAATATGTAATGCCCCCTAATTAGTTATACTTTAGATTAACCTAAATTTGCCCAAATCTAAAAGATAGGTAATTAAATTTTATGGGCATAACTTTGTATATTGGTTTCCTGCAACAAAGATTAGAGAACACATGAAATAATACCTGTAAAACTGAAACATATACCAATGAAATTATATTAATGATATCAATTCTGCTATATTAGTTACTGTTTAGAATTACAATTTGTTGGGTATAATCAGTTTATTATATAAAGTCAGATTGAAAGTCAGTTACCAGTCAATTTCCTTAGCCCATTAGGGTAGGCTAGTTGGATAGGGTGTCCAAGAAACCAATCCTCCTAGGCCCAAGGGCAGATACCATATCCCCCTTGGCTCCATATGGCAGGTATTAGGCATCCATCATGGAGTGGCATACCCAGCAAGGTGTTCTATCGCCGTTCGCCCTCATCTCAACCACCTTCTCTCTTAAGCCCAAGAGCAGATGCTTCATCCCTCTTGGCTCCAAGTGGCAGGTGTTAGGCATCCACTATGGAGTGACGTACTTAAAAGAGAGTCCCTCTTTACAATGAACCATTTATTATATTTATTCAATCCATCACATTATGATAATCAATTACATCTGACATAATTATCATTTTATATTACATTTCAACAGTGCTGTGTATTGGATTGTCATCAAAGTTTCCTGTTAGTGTTACTTTGTATCAGCATTAACCACTTATCGTCTCTTCATTATAATCAGTTTGTTATTCCTTATAAGAATTTGCAGTATTACCATAAGTTGCATAACCTGAATCTGATTGTATTATGTATTCCTGAGATTATGTGCAGATATATATATTTATATGTTATGTCTGGCAGTAACGTTATGTTATTTTAATGCTGTTTGAATAAATAGATAAAATTTACCTTCTTAACTTAATATGATATTAACTGTCATTGACTTGATTAAGAACATCTTAATTTATATTCAATGATGCTCAAATCTGAATTTAAATATGTATATCATACAGGCTGATATGTGCTCTAATGCTAACTCAGGAAATTCATGCTTATACGTACCTGACACTGAACTCCTGTCTTTATCCCTGCTGGCAGACTTTACCATTCCTTGCTTGCATATCCCTCCAAATTGGCACGGGGGGAAGGTATTCATCCTAACCCCCCATCGTGGTGGAAAGCCACGATGCTTCCTATTTGGTAGCACCCCTTTTTGAAGGATCACTACCCTCACACCTGACGGGATCCTCCATTTAATCAAGCCATCGTTTTAGAGGAATTGCTATCAGGGACCAGTCAACAAATATAATATATATTTTAATAAAATGGCATCATTCCATATTGTTAATGTATATAATGTATATTATTAATATATATATTGTTACACCATTTTAATACAATGTATATTATTAATATAATAACATTATTCAATAAATAAATGTAAATTAATGTACATTATTAACATAATAACATCATTCAATGTATATTGATAATATGATATATTATTTTACAATAATGTAATATAGTATAATATAATTTTAACATGATTTAACATATTATATGGCAAAATTTATATTAATTATTTCTGCTATAAATGGGGGACATGATATAATATCCAAAAACTAATTGCAATCCAGAAAAGTTTTGAAATGCAGCTTAGATTGGGAATTTCAATTAGCACCATCTCATTTATTAGTCACATGAATGTTAGCATTAAAATTTCTTCCCAAGAGAACCTTTTGATCTTTTAGAGTTTTGTGTTGTTCCAAAAATATCAGCCTAGAGCTTGTGTTTTTGGTTCAAGCTAATGGGACCGCAAATATTAAATAAAAAGCTAGAAATATTTTCTCTACATAACTTTGAAGTAACAACGAATCCTATTTGCACTCCTACTTAAGAAAGAGACCTGAATTGAAATAGGATTCTATAGAATACAATACCCCTAAAGTCTCCTGAGGCATCCACACCAACTGACTCCATGACTTCCAAAACAAGGTCAAGAAAGAAAGCAGATTTGCTTCAGTTTGCCTGGTTTCTTGAAGAAGAACCATGTTTGGTTCACAGGTTCCCAGTTGGTGTCTTACTAGCTATTGATGCGTTTTTTATGACATCATCAGACACATAATAAAATACTAAGTATCTTATCCTCTCTTGAACAAAGACCTCGTGGATGCTGAATTATGTGATCAACCAAGACAATTCCAAGGTTCCAATAGTCAGGTCTTGACTTTATACATGGATAGACTCAAATCACATGGGGGACTTATGTGAACCTGAATGTTTGAATGCTGCTGCAACGTAAAATTTTACTTGATTTGAAAAAAAAGATAAAAAGGATGAGGGTTTAGAATGATAGTCTAATCCTAGAAATGTAAGAAACTGTGAATGACTTAGTGGAATTCTATTAGACTTTGCTTTGACATGCAAAGCAACAACTCCACAAAGCTAGTGCGATGTTCAAATCACCACCAACAACATAGACACCATTAATGTGATGCATAACAATGGGTGAGTAGCAATCGAAGTTAAGCTTATAAAGAGTTCAGTTGACCATGCAAAGTATTTAACAATCAACAAAATACAAGAAGTATGAACATGTGAATTTCACCATTAATCATCCACAACAGCTTCCATCCATCTAATTGATACCATCTAACATGAAGATACAACAAGAAACCATGCAATATGCAATATGCAATATGTAGAAGAAACAACACATTCCACCATAAACTCAATGAAAAGGATGTTTATTTACAAGCTTGGCAACATTTTCTGCCTTCTTCTACTCTACTCCTAACTGCTAATTGCTTGCTACCTGCTATTTTCTGCTAACTATTAACTTGCTATTAACCTTTACAAATGGGGAAGTGGAGCCTTATATAGTGCTCTCAATACAATTGAATGGTCAGGATTAAATCCCATCAATGGCCAAGATTACAAGATAGAAACCCTAATTAGGGTTTGTTACACCCATTACATAGCATTTAGTGCTTGACCAATGATAAAATTACAATGAATAGGACACACGTCCTTCCTTAAATGCCGACCAATAAATGATGAAGTCAGGTACATTGAATTTTGTGCCCCCACATGTGGTAGTTATCCTCTTTGTTGGATGAGTCAGGTGCATTGAATCTGGACATCCTGACTTGGAATGAAGTGATTGGTGTATGAAGACGACTAGGTGCCACCTCAGCTTGTTCCTTTATTAAGTCAACCTTCTCTAATTGATTGCATCATTTTGTTCATCCATCCTCATTACACTCTTCGAGTCTTTCATGTCTTGTCTTCTCGATCTATACTTGTCATTATGAATGCCTTGATGTGCTTGAGCAATCCTTAACCGCCCTTGATGATTCACTTGTAGACTTTGTGATGTCTATGCTTGTTGTAGAAGCCTTTTGCTTGAACTTCTCGTATATGATACCTCTAACCACGATCTCCTTGTGGCTTTGAACTTGATTCTTGGATTTCCAGAGGAAATTCAAGATTTGTCAAATTTCCACATCTTCATGGTGACAGCTTGAACATGTCTCCCCTTTGTATCGCAATGTTGATGATGTGAGGTGTAGGTGTTGTTTTCCTCCTAGCCTTGAATATTGAACATTGGAAAGCAATCTTTATGTAGTGGTTGTGATGCCTTGAAGTTGTAATGCATTGAATTGTTCATCTTGATGTATTTCATCCTTTAAGTCCTTGCATTGACGTGTTCACTTCTATGCTCTATGTATCCCTCTGCTGGCCCTAGTCCTGGAAAACAAACACACTTGGGTCAGGATAAGAAGGTTCAAGAAGATCTATAAAATCAGATTAAGTTGAAGGAAGAAAATTGTGATAGATTGGTGGCTGAAATTGTCTCTCTCAGGAAGTTAGGCAAATCATCAACACTGCTGAACCAAGAAAAGATAAATCAGAAAAGTTCACTATCTTGGATGAGCTACTAGCTTTTAAAAAATAGTCTTCAAATAAATGTGGAGTTGGCCTTGAAGAAGGTCAAAGGTCTAAGTCTTCAAAAGAAGAACGACAGACTCTTAATGGTGTTAGCTCAAAGATTTCTTCTACAAAAAATAGAAGTAATGGTTTCAAGAAGCCCATTGGTACTAGACAAGCACACTTAACAAGGTTTGATGATTCTTTCTTTCATGGTTATTGTTATGCTTGTAATTACTTTGGACAGAAAGCAATAAATTGTAGAATGTCTTTAAGAAATGGTTTTAGATTTGTAAATCAGAACTCCTTTGGCCCTTTGAGGAGTTATAAATTTGTTTGTTACAAACGTAATAACATAGTGCAAGGTTTTGTAAGAATGGCAGGGCATGTTTCTCAAAGAAAGATATTAAGAACAATGCTAAGGAAACCAAAATGGAGGAAGAGAGAGGAAAAGGAGGAAACAAAGTCTTCGATTGTGCAAATAGCTCTTCTTGCACAAAATGAGAGAGATATTTGGTATGTGGATGGTGGCCGCTCCAGACACATGACTGAAGATGAGAGTAAATTCTTGACTCTAGAAATACAATGGTGGCAAGGTAAGGTTTGGTGGAAATTTGTCTGCATGGGTAGTTGGAAAAGGTACTCTTATGTTGAGTGATGGAAAGACTAAAGTTGAGAATGTGCTATTTGTGGAAGGCTTAAAACACAATTTGCTCAGTGTTAGTTAGTTGTGTGACTAGGGACATAGCTTAACTTTCAGTTTTGATTGTTGCAAAATTAGTAAAGATGGTGTTCATATTGTTGATGCAAGTAGGGCAGCGAACAATTTATATATTCTTGATGATGTTAAGAGCATAGTTCAAACTCGGCGTGGACTTGGCAAGGCTGACTTGACTCAGGACTCGACAAAAACTCGGCAGGACTCGGCAAAAAACCAGTTTCTAGTGAGTCTTGCCTAAAGTGAGTTTTTGGAGAGTCTCGAGCCCTTGAGACTCGGCTAGGGTCACTCGGCTCGGGACTCACCAAGACTCGGAGGGTCCTAGAACTATGGTATTAAGAGTGAAACTTGTTGTTTGAGTCTTTCTGATGAAATTTGGTTGTGGCACAAAAGATTTGGACATATAAATTTTGATAATCTTATGCAGATCAACAAGAAGGGAGTTGTTAGAGACTTGCCTAAACTCACTAAACCATCTGACACTGTGTGCAAGGATTGTCAATTGGGCAAACAAACTCGTAGGAGTTTTAAATCAAAGGAGTACCCAAGCATGATGCTTTTAGAGCTGATACACATTGATTTTTGTGGTCCTACAAGAACAACAAGTATGCAAGGTGAGAGATACTTTATGGTTTTAATTGATGACTACTCACGTATGACTTGGGTGGCTTTTTGGAAGGAAAAATCAGAAGCATTAGAGAAGTTCAAAGCTTTTAAAGCTTTGGATGAAAATGAGAAAGGTCCGAAAATTAAGTGCCTATGATCAGAGAATGGAGGTTAGTTTACCTCAAATAATTTTGTGAACGTTTGTGAGAAATTTGGTTTCAAAAGACAATATTCAGCTGCTAGGACACCTCAACAAAATGGGGTGGTTGAAAGGAAGAACAGATCAGTTCAAGAGATGGCAAGAAGTATGATGAATGAATCCAAGGTAAGTGATTGTTTTTGGAAGGAGGCAGTTTATACAACTGTCTACATTCAAAATAGATGTCTGATTAGAGCTAAGCACACCAAATCACCATATGAACTGTGCAATGGTAAGACAACATCTCTTAAGCATTTTAAAATCTTTGGCAGCCCTTGTTATACTAAGAGAGATGATGATAACTAAGGCAAATTCGATCCTAGAGCTGATGAAGGTATTTTTCTAGGATATTCTTCAAAAAGTAAAGCCTATAAATGTTTTAACAAGAGATTGCATAAGATAGTTGAGAGCATTAATGTGAAAATTCATGAGTTTGCTAGCTTTTTTTGAGAAATTGCAAAGTTGTGATGATGATTTATAGAATGGTGAGGGTGAAAGTGTTGATTGGTCAATTTATATTGGTGTGCAAGTTGGGACAACAAGTAACAATGCTGGAAATACCCTAGAAAACAATCAAAATGAAGGAGTTGGGTACACATTTAGAGGGTGGAACAACAGATAATCATTTTAATACAGTAGATGCATCAGTTGGTCTTACACCTTTGCATGATAGAAATAGAACTACAATCAGAACTCCTCTTAAGACTTCATCAAGATTTGTTGAAAATAACCATTCTATAAATCAAATCTTGCAAAAGGACAGACCTAGAGCAACAAGGAGAAAAGTAAATTATTATGAAGATGATGATATTTCTTTGTTGTCCATGATTGAACCTAAAACTTTTGAAGAGCAGCAAAAGACAAATCTTGGGTAGCAGCTATGAAAGAAGAGTTAGATCATATTCAAAAGAGTGAAATTTGGGAACTTGTCCCAAGGCCTAAGGACAAGAATGTGATTGGCACAAAGTCGGTCTTCAGGAATAAATTGAATGAGGTTGGACAAGTGGTGAGAAACAAGGCAAGGTTGGTGTGTAAGGGATATGCCCAGGTTGAAGGTATTGATTTCGATGAAACCTTTGCACTTGTTGCCCATTTAGAGGCAATTAGAATGTTCTTAGCTTTTGCTTCCTTTAAAGATTATGAAGTTTTTCAAATGGATGTTAAATATGCCTTCTTGAATGGAAATTTGAATGAAGAAGTTTGTGTAGAACAGCTTGATGGATTTGTATTATCAACAAATCAAGATTATACATGCAAGCTGAAGAAGGCTCTTTATGGCCTCAAACAAGTGTAATGTTCCTTCCTATGATTGCCCAGAAAATAACAGTCCTATCTAAGTATAAGGAAAAAAATAATTTTAACATTACCAAAATTATGTAAAGTTTAGAAGGGTAGGATATATTATATCTAATACTGTATTGTTTGTGCACTCTTATTGTTTGAATGGCAACAATTGTTCCTTCAACCCTCATATTTGTTAGAGGTAATGGAGAATACTCATAAGAAACCTAGTAGGAACCAAAGAAAATATATTTCATTAGAAATGAACACAAACAAATGCATTGTAGTAAATAATGGAATAGTATAGAATAATAGAAGTATGATTATGTAATACAAGTGTGTGGGTGAGAATTAAGATCAAAATGACCTAGTCTTTCAAACCACCTACCTTGCGTATCATTTTTTTTTCACCTTTGGCATTATCATATGCTTGTAACTAGTTACGTTCTTTGTAACATTTACAGAATGAATTGTCATTAAGATTTGACACCTTCCATGATTTTACTTTGATAACTCACATGTTGGAGTTTTATGGTGTTTAAACATTTTTACTTTATGAAATCTCTATTTTGCGTGATCACATCTATATTTGACGTCTTGTGGACCTTATTTTGGTGTTAATAATTTCTTGAGTGTCTTTTCACTTATTTTGCTTTGTTGTCCTTTTTAATTTTTGATCTTCATGATTGGATAGTTTTTAAAAAGAAATCTTGCATTGTTGCAGGCCACTCCTTTGGAATGGGGTAAAGGCTTAGCGCAAAAGAGGGAAGCAGAAGCTAAACAAGCTGAACTTGAGCTGGAAAAGAACAAGCCATTTGCACGTAGCAGGTAAAACAATATAAGTATTACAAATCTTTGACCTAGGAACCTTTTTAATTTATGTTAAATGGTGTTCTATTAGGGTAATATTTCATAGCATCTAAAATCAAGTTTTTTTGGTCTTTTAAACAAAACATATGGTGAGCACTTTATGTCAATTTTTGTTGTACCTTTGGGTGTTACTGGGATGTGTGTAGGAATTGATAGTATGACTGATATGTTGTGTGCCATACAGTAAAGGTAATACCAATTGAGGGATTGTGGCCATTGTTTGAGTTTGTGTGGCCTACAAATGCTCACCTATTTCATTTTTATATCAGTTTTGGACCTTTGGTGGATGCATATGCCCTTTGCTTTTATGCTATTTTTGAACTATCTTTGTTTTGAATAGGCTAACAATTGGCATATTGTATTTTTCTTGTTTTCCCCTTTTTTAGTTGTTTGTGTTGTTTTCTTGCAATTACATTTCCTAATTTATGTAAGTCCTAATTTGTAAATTTCATATTAGCATTTCAAGATCTAGTGTTTGGAGTTGGCATGGAAGTCACTATTCTTAATCTGATATTTTAACAAGTCCGTTGAAATACAGTTAAACTGGAATAGATATTTGTAGAAAAATTGAAATACAATATCTATTGGATCTTGCTTTTATATGGGAATAAAGGTCTAATACCATGTCATCTGAGAATAATGTTAAGTACAACTAGGATTAGCATTTAGGATATTGTTCATTTGCTACAGGTTAGATTTGAATGTAGTCAGGAGTTTGGTAAGAACAAGAAGGGAAAACGAGTTAAGGATTTGTCTTCTTTATGAAAATTTTGATTGTTGCTGCATGATTATTTTTTATTCACATAAGTGATAGTCTTTGTTTAGCAACAAGACTTTCTTCTAAAATAATCTATTCTATATTTGTTGATTCTTTCATCTCTTCTACATATTTCATCCATATGATTTCTTCTCTATATTTTTGCATGATATTATTTCTTGTTTTCTACTAGTTCATCTTGAAGGCATTATGTTTCTTGAGGTAAGTGGCTTAATATATTAAAGATAACTTTATCGGTGACATGTTTTGTTAGTTTGCAGTTATCAGTTTGTCAAATCTTATTCAGATTATCTGTTTATTCACGATATTAGATCATTTTCTAGATTTTCCTAAAACCATTATTTTAATTGAGTTCTCTTATATGTATGTATAGGATTGTGCTTCTTTGCTAGCTTATGGATATAGTCCGCTCGCAAGTGGATATACCAATGAGAGGCTTCTTCATCAAAAGTGTAAGGAAACAACCTGCAGGCCACATCTTCATGCTGGATATCTCTATTATGCAGGAGATCTTCAAAAATCTTTATATGTTCATCAGTTGAGCGACTTAGGTCACAATTGTGAAACTTGGAACAAAAGTGCTCAAGGCTCTTTGGCATTGCATTATAGGCTGTAAAAACCATAGGAGATGCATTAGTTGGGCGCCACGCCATTGGGACGTTTGTTTGGGAAACTCTTGGTTGAACTTGTTGGATAGTTGGTGGAAAAGACACGGAATGCAAAGACTTTTGAAATAGAGTGCTTGGAACTTGAGAGGCGGGGGTTTGGAATAAATTGAAAATATCTTCCTCTTCTATCCTATCTTCTTTTGCTTGACTTTCTCCTTTCTTTGGTGAAAATCCCCTCTTTTGTCTGGATCTTGTGGGTCGTTCTAACTCCAAAAACTCCTTGGATGAACTCTGGGTTGATCTGAGGTTTCTTTGAAATTTATCTGGGGAGAAAAAACTTAAGTGATCCAACGTAGCGTCTATTCTTGTTGAGGCAGTGCAGGAGCAGGTTCAGGAGCTGGATCAACTTCTTGTTGTTCCCTTTGATTTTGTGTGTCAATGCGGTCAGCAATTTCTTCTTCTTCTTCAAGAATGAAGCACATTCGACGCTAGTCAGGATAATTTCTTTTCACAGACCAAGCCAAGCTATATAACTCGGTGATAATGTTTTCTTGTGCGTCGTTGAAACTCAAGTCTGGCTGTAGTACTGGTTTGGGATCTCTTCCTGGTTCAGGAGGAATGATTGGCAAGCCCATCTCTTACCATGTTCGTGGACTGGAAAGAAAATTGTTGGATTTCTTTAAGAACTTGCTTGTGAATGGCAAAAATCCTTTGTCTCTCTAGATTTTCCTTAATCATAGTCTCTATTTGCTGACCTTTTTCTTCCTCCTTAGCAATAATGTGACTCACTTGTCTGAATTGAGAATAATTTACTTTTGATTTCCAAGCAAGTGTTCGTAACTGATCTGCAATATATGATTGATTCAGTCCTTGTTCAGGTTGTTCAAGAGGCAGATCGAATGGGAATTCATGCGGCAATACCATGCTGCATCATATCTACTATCCAGAATAGGTAACTTCAGCTGTTCAAGACTTGATAATGTTCAAGCCCTCCTTCTAGTGCCATTTTATGTTGCGCGTGGGAGGAGGGTTAAAAAGTTGTGGGCAATTTCTTGCAAATATGAATTGGTATGATCTTAAGTCTAGCTGTTTAGAAAGTTGTTCATTGTGAAAAGCCCTCCTTCTAGCGCCATTTTATGTTAGTGTTTGTTTTATCATATACCAAACATTAGAATAAGATACCCAAAGGTATTCTATCCTCTCCTGAAAAATCACTACTGATTCCAAGGTCTATATGTGTGAACAAGCGACTTTAGTGGGATAGCTACTTGGGTAGTATTTGCTGAAAATCTCAAGGGGGACTTACGTTAACAAGTGTCTTTCATGCTTCTGGACTTAGATAGATTTATCAATTTTAGGCTCTTTCTTTTTTCTTATAGATTTTCCGGGATTTAGACTTTCAAAAAAGGAAAAAGGGATAGGGTTTCAGAAAGCTGATCTAATCCTACGAATTCCGGAGACAGTATTAAATGGGTGTTCTCAGGAAACCACACTTTTCTTCGCCACATTGAGGACAACTACACAAAGCGAGTGCAATCTTCAACGGGTTGTGTGCTTATGATCAAAATGTTGGCATGCACAGAGGATAGGCTCAGACTAACTTTCCAGAGTGAAATGGAAATCATCCATTCACCAAAAGTATGAGCAGAGATACACCGTCACTTAACACTTATCAAATCCTTCATTCAATTCTAACAACATGAAAGCAAATCTAAAATTAACTTTAACTAAAGTGTTGAGGAAATTGAAACCATGCTAATCATTCAAACAACAGAGATTACAAAGCCTTAAGAGAAAGTGCACATGCAATATATTATTTGAAAATGACCTTTACGCAACAATACATCAAAAACCTCACACTCTCCAAATGAGAGGAGGTAGCCTTATATAGTTTTTCAAAAATCAATGAACGACCAAGATCAACAGTGATCAAGGGCCCAAATTGAAAGTTACAAACTCTAATTAGGGTTTCCCAAGACTCTATCAGTTTGAAAGAATGAGATCATGACAAGTGGCACAACTGCTATTGTCATTGAGGTGAGTGTCCAGTTTCCCCTTTTGCAGATTCAATGTATCTGAACACGATGAGCCTAACCTCTTCCATAGTGACACTTGGCAAGTTGCTAATCTGGAAGACGACGATGTCCACATCATCAGTACATGTGGCGAGGATGCCTTCCCACTCAACTGCCTGGACAAGAAAGTTCTCGTCAATGAAGAGAAAACTTGCAATCCTTGAAAGATCGCCCTTATCAATCATCCCCGAGTCTTTGAAAAAGCTTGACTGAATTCTGGCTCTCAGGTTCTCTGTCTGCAGGTGTTTTTCTCGTATACCCTCTTTCTTCCAGATATCTGATGCTACACGAAACACCTTACTCAAAATTTCTCTGACACTTTCCTCTATCTCAAAACACTTAGTTTCGGATTTCTTCAGGACTTCAATTCTGGTGACCAAAGCATAATACCAAGTGTTAAAGTCATATATGTCCCCAGCTTGTATGACACCTGCATCTACCAAGCTTCATTTTGACAGACCTCTGATAACCTTCAATTGCGGAAGTATTTCATCTTGAATTTCTTCAACATCTTCCCAATTTGCAGCTAAGTCCTGAATTCAACTGACCAATGAAGAGGCCGACTCATGTGCTGATACTAAATTTTCTACAAGTATGTTAGCATGTGCTGAAGCGTCTGAAATCGATTCCTTAGCCTTTGTGAATGTGCCCTTCATGTCCTCGTAATCTTTCATTGACTCTTGCTGAAGAGGTTGCGGAGGGGTGACATGTATCTCATGGTTGAGTGGCCTGGTTAGATGGAGAACATATTTCCTCCACTGCCGATTCTCTTCCTCAACCTTCTTTCTTTTCTCCTTCTCTTGGGCTAGCCTTGCCTTGAGGGCGTTGCAAGAGTCGTCAAAGTACTGGACTTCTTGGTCCTGAGTAGGCTTACCCAACTCTATAGTAGTAATCTTATAATCCTCCGGAGCAATATTGTCCCGAGTTTTTCCTTCCTTTGGCACAGCTATCTGAACTGTCCTAAATCCTGCACTATCCCTTTGAATCAAAATGAATTTTTTGGCTGGTTTAGGTGGCTTGACTATAACTGGTTCGTTCACCTTTGCCAGAAATGCTTTTGTATTCTCTTCAGAATGGGTTTCCTTAGGGACCTTAGCCCTTATCCTTTCCCTCAACCAATCAGGAATGGTTGACTGCTCCACAGTATTTTGATCAAATCCATCATTTGCCCCTCCTGGTCCAGTAACTATATCATCAAGGAAAACTATTGGGGGCTCAGGCTCTTCAACTTCTGTGGCTGCATATAAAACTTGTTCGTTGTCCGGATGTTGGACAACTTCTCTCATTATTTCTTCGATCGAAGGAGAAGGCACTCTCACTTCATTATTCACCATATATGTGTCCATCTCTTGCTCGTCAACTGCATTTTGATCAGGCACAACAGATGCGACACTCATAATGGAATGACCTTCGTTAGACTCACGTCTCTCCCCAACAACTTTGTTTCCCCTAGCCTTTCCAGAGCTTCCAACTAATTCCTTCCTTTTTCGGGACCCAACACTCCTTGGGTTCCGAGCATTGCCTGTAGAGATGCAACGGTTGGAGGACAGAGAGTCATCTACTCCCATTATTTCATAAGTCAGGGCCACACCTTTAGACTTAAATTGTTTCGTCTTCTCAGATGTCCACCACTTCTCTCCTTCTGACCAATCAACTAAGGCAGTGGCTCATTCCTCATCTTCTCAAAGCCCGATTGCTGAAGCTCGAGATTGTCTTCTACTTGATCAACAACTTTGAATACTTCTGTTGCTCTTGCCATGCTCAAGGGAATCCTTGATCAAAATCTTCTCCTGATTTTGAAACTATTGGTTGCGTTAGCCCAATAATCTTCTAAATCAGCTCTGTGCTCGAATGCCACCCCTTCTACCCTTTTCATCTTATGGAATGGATCAAAGTTCTTTCTTGCTTTGTACTGGTAGAAAGGGTACCAAGCCAGCTCTTTCTCTGCAGTGGCAGCGACTTGTGATGACGTGCACATCTCTAGTCCATTTCCAATCGTGAGAGAAGAGGTTCTTGCCTTCTTTTGCTTATCTCTTTGAACTGTCATATAGCCTTGTAGTTGCCTCACAACTTCCAGTAGCACAACTCGGTTGGTAGGGTAGGCTGGGAGCTTATAGGGAGGTTCGGAAAACCCCTGAATTCTGATGTAGGTGAACTTCGGGTATTGAATATACCAATATCCGAATCTGCTTATGAAGTCCATAGACTCTTGAGAGAGTCTCTGATGCAATCCACCTTGCAGTGTCCGTGTGATGTGCATAAAAAATGTATCATTTACCCTCTTGAAATGGAACTTTTCTTCCATGTGAAGCTAGGGATAACAGTCATAGACAGGAAACTGATTTTCTTTGTTTCCCACTTCCCCTCTACAAGTGAGGCCTCTGTATCTGTAGGTTCTAGCCAGGGAATAGAACAAGTATGAGCTCATGTAAAAGGTCCTACCCGCCTCCAGATTCTTCAGTTGGTTGTCCAAGTTATCACTTATCATTTGAGCCCAGTCTATCATCTTGACTCCGCTCATTATTTCATTTATGAAATAATACATCCAAGGCTCAAATGGAGCTCCTTGGGGATTACCCATTATCCTGTTCAACAAGACAATCATATCTCCAATATCCTCTTTGAAATACGCCCTCACCAAGCTCTTCCTCTGTAGTTTGGAGGCACCCTTCCTTGGCTTGTCCAGCCAGGAATGATTGACGATGGCGTCGTACTTCTCCAAATGATCCTGATACATGCGATCAACTTCATCCTTGGTTACGTACACAACATTATGATATTCTAGAATTCTGAAAGCTTCCCTTATGGCCTCATCACTGATGTTTGCCAACACTCTTCCATCTGGTGCAACAATATCCCTATTGACAAGGTTGTAGTGCCTAGCGCACTCAGCTACCAACTCTGTGCACTGCATGGTAGGGAGAAAGCCAGCAACATGCACGATACCACTCTTCATCATCTTTTGTGCGGTCACGGTAGGCACAAGGTTATCTAAACCGAACATCTGCTTCTTGAACTCCCTCAGATTGATATGTCCGAGGTTAGTATCGCTGATATTCTTCCATTTTGAGGTCATTCTCGATTTAGGAGGAGCATCCTTGTCTACTTGGAACTTCATTGTGCCTTGAAATCTGCAAATAAACATGAAGCTTAAGTTAGAAATCAGAACTTGGATTAAAGAAAATCAAGGTTGCGAATGGCTAAGTGTTTGGAGCTTTTACTTCACTTTCATACTTCCATGAAAATAGAATTTTCACATGTAAACTCTCCACTCTAAGGACATTTATGATTGCTATCCAAAACCAACTTTTATAACTTTGACAACCCTCACCCCATTTAATCTAAAAATGATCCTTCTTACTGAAAATTTGGACAAATCCATAAAAATCACCTCCAACGAATCTGGAAAACTCAGAAAATATAATAAATCTGCATTTTAAAACCAACTTCACCTTCGAATGAATGAGAATAAGGCTAGAAGATAGAAGGAATTTCAAGAAAACTCAGAAAAATTGACTAATCTGCCTTCTACCAGCTAGTTCAACTCCAAAAATCTGTAGATACTTGACAAGAATGAAGTTGATAAATCAAAATTCCTCAAAAAGTTCGCCCAACCTGCAAAAGATAACATTGCAACACTTCCAATCTACAAAATTTTCTACCAAATGACCTTCAATCTGCAAAATAATTCTCAATGCTTTCCTTAGCTTACTCAGAAAGTTCGAACTTTTGTGTGAGAATGAAGAAGTAAAGAATGTATTTGTAATGAAGTTCAAATCTGCAATTAAAAACATGCAGACCTTTTCCAATTCATGTTTCTAATTCATCCCCAGTCCATTGTATCCGCAAAGAAAGTTTCCATTTTATATTTCAGTTGCAATGTCATCTTCTTTAAGTTCGACTTCTTCACTTTACAACTTTCTAATTTGTTTTTCCACTTCATATTCGAACTAGACTCATAGATTGGCATCTTCCAAAAAGTTTCTTACTTGGAACTCAGTCCAAAATTGCCTCAATCTGCAAGTATCCTCTTTCATGGTTCGAATCTCTCACAAACTCAAGTTTCTATTTTGATTTTCCAGCTCATATTCGAACTTGATCTTCAAATATCTCTTTCTAAAAACTTTCTAATTTGGGATTCAGTTCAAATTCCATGAAGATTTGGATGACATCACTAGAGAATATTCCTTATTCTCAATTCTTTAGCAAGTATTGGTTTAATCTTTGACTTAGGCGGACTTTTGAAGCTCCTTCTTGTTGCTTGGAGGGCGAACTTTTGCTTCACCAAGGATGGCAGACTTTTCTTCTTCCTCCAAGACTAGGGCGGACTTTTGAGCTTCCAACTTGATGCTTGGGCGGAGTTTTGGATGACTACCTCCAAGGGCGGACTTTCATGACTACCCCTAGGGCGGACTTTTGGGTGATCACCAAGGCGAACTTCCTAGTGACCTTGGGTGGACTTTGAAGACTCTTCATCAGGAGGGCGGATTTTGAAGACACCTCCTCATTATGCTTGGGCAGAGTTTTAGGCTTCTCCAAGTAGGGCGGACTTTTAGTATCTCTCCATAGGGCGGAGTTTTGAAGGCTTGGACACTTCATGGAGGGCGGACTTTGAAGACTTCACAAGGAGGGCAGATTTTTCTTCTACCTCCATCATTATGCTTGGGCGGAGTTTTAGGCTTCCTCTTTCACGTTTGAGTAGGGCGGACTTTTGAGACATTATCAAGCATGGCGGACTTTCATGACTCTTCTTCAAGCATGGCGGACTTTTGAATGACTAACAAGGCGTACTTTGAAGGCATCTCCAAGGGCGGAGTTTTGGAAGACCACCTCTTGCATAGGGCGGAGTTTTGTGCTTCTCCAAGGCGGACTTTAGAGACATTATCAAGCATGGCAGACTTTTAGTCCACCTCCAAGGGCAAAATTTCTTTGCCTTAGACTACCGTTTTTCATCCATAAGGCGAACTTTTGAAGGCTTGGCAACTTCATGGAGGGCGGACTTTTGAGCCTTCACCAAGGATGGCGGACTTTGAAGACATTTCCACATAGGGCGGAGTTTCTCATGCTCTTTCCACAGGGCGGACTTTAAGACTACCTCCATCATCATGCTCTCTTCACAAGGCGGACTTTTCATCACTTGCCATAACACTCACCATCAATCATTAGCCAAACTTGGAAAATATTTGGAAAACTTCAAAATTTCACAATCTCTTTAATTTTAACCAGATTAACTTGAAATTTGAAATCCATACTCAGGCAAACAATCTGAAGCATCCTGACCCCTAAAATGTAGGAACTTAGCTTTTTAGGTCAAAACTTGGAAATTCTTGATCGCGATCGAAGCATGTCAGTGGTATTAGTGCTATCGCTAGGTCCCCACTTCGAAAAAGCAAAAAGCAGGCATCCCTAAAAAATAGGGAAAACTTTCTAAAAATAGCCATAACGGGGATTGGGCCAAAAATGCCTATAAATGATATTCAAATTTATGTTCAAAATCTGAAGTTGTAAGAATTTAGATATTCTTTTACTTTCTTATTGAATTACTTCAGTGCTTAAGAAATATATTTAATCTTTTACTGTTTGTATTGACTGTTCCTTCTTATATTGTAGATAGTCGTAGACAACATTTATTGATTTCGATGATCTCTGTAGCATTCCTCACGGCATATATATATATGTGATGCCCAACGATCAAGGCATGCCTTGACCGGACATGTCTCTTGACATGCCCGATCAAGACATGTCTTGATCGGTTCACAAGCACCGTTTCATTAAGATGTTTACCAATAACTATCGGTTCAAATCAAATGCTATTTAATTGTTATATTAACCAATAACAAATTGGTATGTTTCGAATGCTATTTTATTATTATAACAACCGATAACAAATCAATATGATGCAAGTGCAATACGATTATAATGTAGATCGGTATTAAAGCAAGAGCAAGTTTAATACGATAACTATCATAGTTATCATATGATAACATCAATTCTTGTTATCATATGATAACTATGATAGATAACATAAATCCGATCTACTTAATTATAATCACAACACAACATAAGAAATATGGTCATAGCATGATCAATGACATATTGATAATGATGTCCAAGTGTCGAAATGTGCAATCCGATGCTTGGAATATGAAATGCATATAAAGATGATTATAACAAGTTTATTCACTCAATCATGAAGTCTACCATTAGCTTGTAGTCACATCGATAAGGTAGATGATTGAATGAGAGATAAATGAAGTCTCTCATTCAATCATTTATCTTACCGAAGCTACTTAGTTTCAACAATGCCAAACACGAAACTTTCTAAAAAATAGGAAAAAGCAAAAAAGCAAACTTTCTAAAAATAGAAAGTTGTTCAAATTCGTTCAAATCAATTGCGTTCTTCGTCCTTTGGCCTTTCTAGGCACTTTGACGGTATCCGGACTGTGTTATCACTTGGCTTGCAAAAACTGACTTTCAATCTTTTAGACTCAAACCATTCAAAACTAATAGGACCGAGCAGAACTGAAGCGGAAGGCCACGCGCACTAACGAAAACCCTAGAAAGCAGGAAAGGAGAGGGTCCCCATTTGCAATGGGGTGATGTGTGAAAAAGGTAACAATAGTATGGAGGTTAGAATTCGCTGAATGCCAAGAGGGGAGAAGGTTTCCCACAAGTCACTCAGAAATAAGTTAACACAACATAAATGAGAGAAGAGCCACAAAACATACACCTATGATGAAGGTAAGAAAACATACACAACATACATAAGTTGAAAGAAGGCAAGAATGGTGATTTCAATTAATTATAAGGCCAATGGCCAACTTATAGTTGCAAAATACAAAATAATACAAGAGAAGTGAGAGAGCATAGAATAGCTCAAGCCAATAGGGAGAGAACCCTTTACAATGAGGCTTAACAACGTTTATATAGAAAAATGGTTACAAGAGTGATTGTGACCCCTGTATGTCAGTCTGGGAGTGCAGGGAAGTGCATGCACTTGACTTTTGTCCATGCAAGCAACCTAGCCATACCCACAAAAGGCAACCCTGAGAAGGGTGGATTGACTGACCTTCCAAAGTCAGAGTATGCAAACATGACATAAGTCTCTACAACAAGCATGGCCCCGTACTTCTCTTGATCGAAATCCTACCAAGAACATTAAATGCACCCCTGTGGCTCCACAAAAGAAGGTGCACAAGTCACAAAAGTCGTCGGAGCATTTAAAGCTTTGAGTGTTGATCATGCCATCTGGAAGTGTTGCAAGCCAGAAGGAGTTTGGAAAACTTCGGGGACCTAGGTCACCGAAGTTGGGAAGACTAGGGAACCTGGGAACTTCGGGGTTCCAGAGTTTCGAGGTTGAGGAAGAGAATACTTAGGAACTCTGGAGACTTGGGTCAGCAAAGTTGGGAAGACTTAGCAACTTGGGAACTTTGGGGTTCCGGAGTTCCGGGGTTGAGGAAGGGAAGACTAAGAAAAGGAACTTAGGAACCTCAGGGTTTTCGACTTCCAGAAAGGAAGAAGGGAAAGAAGGCCAAGAACTTTGGAACCTCGGGGTTCCGGAGTTCCGGGGTTAGAAGAAAGAAGGCAAGGAAAGGAAGGAACTTCCGACAAGACAACACCTCACACTTCATAATTCCATTGCTTTTCTCCTTGATCAACTGAGGCAGTGCTGGTCCATAGAACATATCTCTGATCGGTTCTCACTGATGGACCAAGGGTGTCATAAAATGAACATTTTTGGTGACCTCTACGGGATGCTTGCTTGCTAAGCATGAAGTCCAGAAGCCTTGAGCATCCATTGGGCACTGAGTCACTTAAATGATCCAAAACATGTGTGTGCCATCACTTGGAGGGAAACTGGAAACTAGAGCGCACACCCTCTTAAGGAGAATGTGGCAGGTGCACAAGCACTTATGAAAGCAAAACAACTTCTAGTCTAATATTTACATAGTTATCAACACCCTCTTTAGAACCAGGGTTTGAGATGAATTCCATTCACTAGGATTGGAAGAACTTCGCCATCAAGCCTGGAGAGATGAAATGCATTGGCCTCCTTGCAACTAGTGATGACATATGGACCACTCTAGATAGCATCAAATTTGGAGTGTTGCCCAACTTTGGCTCTGTCTGCATCCCACTTCAGAATTAGATCTCCCTCTTTGAAGACTCTATTAGTAGCTTTTTTGTCAAAAACTCTCTTGACCTATTTTTGATGAGTCTCAAGCGTATGCATAGCCTGACCTCTAACCTCCTCCAGCTCCATTAGCTCAGCTAGCCTTATTGTCATGGCATCATTCTCTGTCAATTCCAGCTGATGTGCTAATTCAAGAGAGGGTAACTCTAGGGAAGTTGGGAGTCTTGCTTCCTTCCCATATACTAGCATGAAAGGGGAGTTACTGATCGCCCTCTTGGGTGTGATCCTGCCAGCCCATAAGGCTGTCCTCAACTTAGTATGCCATGCCCTCTGATTGTCTTTAATTATCTTTTTAATTATCCTTATGAGGTTCTTGTTGGAAGATTTAGCTAAGCCATTACCCTGAGGGTAATAATTGGATGACGTCTTCAAGTATACACCATGCTTAACTGCCCAAGAACTGATTTGGGTTCCAACAAATGCCCTGGCATTATTCGATATGATGGTGGAGGGAACACCGAATCTTGTCATAATTCCATCAAGGAATTCCAATACTGAGGCCTCAGTGGCATCCCTTAATGCAATTGCCTCTGTCCACCTAGTGAAGTAATCTATTGCGGCCAAGATCCACTTGTGGCCAGCACTAGAAGGTGGAATTATCATGCCAATGAAGTCTAAACCCCATTGGGCGAACGGTTGATCTGCTTGGATGGGGTGAAGAGGTAGGGCAGCTAGCCTTTGCTTCCCAGAGAAGAGAGCACATTTCTTGCAGTTCTTCACCCATCTATGTGAGTCACTGAATAAGGATGGCCAGTAATAACCAACCCTCATTATTTTGATAGCCGTAGTCCTTGCAGAGAAGTGGCCCCTAAAGAGCCATCATGAAATTCCTCTAACAATCTGCTGACTTGGTGTTGCTCGATACATCTTAGTAAGACTCCATTAGAGTCTTTTTGAAAAAGAGTGCCATTCACTAAGACATAGGGAATGGACTGCAACCTGAAATGCCTTCTTTTGGTCCTATCCAGACCTTGGGGGTATCTACCTTACATTAAGAAGGTGGTCATGTCACTTACCCAACTGAATTGAGTGTTGTTGCTAGTTGGTTGATCCTCTTGTAACACAAGGCCGATCTCTGAAGTAGTCTTAGAAGATGAGACAAGCTGTTCACATAGGCCCTTGCCTCTTACAAGCTTGGTGATCTTGATGTTGATGTCATACTCCATTGCCTTGGTTATCCACCCAACCCTCTTCTCACTGATGTCCTTGTTTAGAAGGAAATCTTTGACACTTGCATGCAGAACTAAGAGCTAGATCCTGTTGTTGGACAACATGTGTCTAAACTTTTTTAAAGCCCTTACAACAGTGAGGACTTGCTTTTCTACATAACTATACTTAAGCTCATAGTCCTTTAGCCCCTCACTAAAGAAAGCAATAGGTTGCTCCAAATTATCATTGTTCAGCTGTGTTAGGACAGCTGAGATGCTGGATTCTCCTCCGAAGGTATAGAGGATAAAATCCCTTTCATAATTAGGATTGACAAGGGTAGGGGCCTGAGCAATTGCTTGTTTGATCTCTTCGAAACCGACCCTCCCCTTCTTGGTCCAACTGAAAGCCAAGTTTTTCTTCAACATGGAAGTGAGGGGTTTTACCATGGTGGCAGGTTGGGAATGAACCTCCTCACAAAGTTGATCCTACCAAGGAAACTTTGCAATCCTTTCTTGTGTCTGGTTAGTGGAAGAGAAAGAATAGCCTCCACTCGCTTTGGATCAATGGCCAAACCCTCCTTGGATACGATGTGTCGTAGCAATCTTCCTTGATCAGTAGCAAATACACATTTGCTAGGGTTCGAGGACACACCATACTTCCTGCATTTCATGAACACCTGCTCAAGATGACCAAGACGGTCAGCTGCATGCTTCGGATAAACAGTTATGTTATCAAGGTATACAAGCACAAACTTTGCTAATACACCCTTGAAAGCCATGTCCATTGCTCTTTGGAACGCAACACCTGCATTGGTTAGCCCAAAGGGCATTTTACAATAAGCATAGGTACCTGTTGACGTGTATTTTGTACACAACCAAACACAGAATAAAATACCCAAATAGTACCTTATCCTCTCTTGAGTAAAGTCTTTGAATGTTGAAGATATCGCGAAAAGGATCAATCAGGGTGACTTCAAGGTTCTTCAAGGTTCTTCGTTGCAGGATCTCTACGTGTGGATAAGCACCAGTGGTCGTTGTGAATGCTGTTTCTTCAAGGGGCCTTACGTATTTTCGATCTGCAGGAACAGGATTTTCCTAAATGCTAACAGGTTCTCAAAAAAGTAGCAAAAGATAGGGTTTTCAAGAGATGAATTCTAATCTAATCCTAAGAATAACTCAATGTAGGCTAGACTTTGTAAGATTCTACCAATTTCAGTATTGCCAAGGAATTACAACTCTATTGGAATTAATGCGATCTTCTAAGGTGATTAGTGATTTTCAAACCATCAAGAATTATAGATACTACCATAAAGATACATAGCAGTAGTTCAATAATGATTGAAGGTTCAAGCAATCTCAATATTTCCAGTTGACCACACAAGGTGTCCTTACAATCAGTAAGAAGCTAGTGGTTTGGAACGTGAATCTCACCAAAGATCAAGCACAACACTTAGTCCTTCAAATTTAAATACTACTTCGATTGAGAATGATTCAAGAAGATAAACAACCATGAAGATAGCCACAAGAATTGCAATAAAACACCATAACTTCAATATTTTATTGATCTCAAAGCCAAATGGACAACAATTGTTCAAAATTCTTTCTTCACTACTCAATCTTGTTACAAAATAACTTTCTTCTCTCCAAAGCTCTAACTATTATCTATCTCTCTAATATCTAATGACAAAATGAAAATGAGTGAGGGTATATATAGCATCCTCAATTACAATGAACGGCCCAGATCAAAAGAAGATCAATGGCTGAGATTTTGACACCTAAACCCTAATTAGGGTTTGTTACAAAAAGTTCCCCTTTTAGATGAACATTATTAAATGCATAGCCAAATATTTAATTGGCACAAAAGTCGAGGAAACATAGACCAATGATAATTAAGATGCCACATCATCCTATAACAACCTTTTTTCTAGAACCTTGTTCCCTTTCCAATGCTCTTTCTTAGCATATGCAACGAATCTGGACACAATTCCTTGAATCTCAGCAATAGGAATCTCAGGAAGATTCTTCATTCGTTCTTCCAAGTGAATGACCTGGTCAAAGGCAGTGAGAAGAGCCGCTTCCCATCCAGGTTCGAGTTCTTTGATCTTCTCAATCAGGAGCATGGTAGTGAACATCAGATCTCGTTGCTCATTTGTGATGACATTTTCCTCTTTGCAAAAGATGACCTTGATTCTTTCTTCCAACTCTTGGATGTCCACATCTGTCTCAATTTCGATCCGCCTGCCAAGAATGGTACACAACACTTCAAACACCTTATCTTGAATTGGATGGATGATGCCTTCAACTTGACTGCATTTGGTGTTGATGTCATCGAAAAGAACCTCTTTCATCTGGAGTAGAGTTGACCACTGAAGTAGGTTATGAGTTCCTCCATCCATTATCTTTTCTTGTGCTAGGATTTTCCTTGGTGTTTGCCTGATTACTTGCAGGACAGGAATGATAACATTTTTAGTGTGAGCGAAAGCGGCTACAGTTATCATTAGATTGTGGATAATCTCAAGGACCTGGATAGCTCGATGAATTGTCTTCATCATCCTTGTTGCAAACTCGACGGCTACCGTGTGGGATTTATCAATCCAGGAACTCATAAGTTGAACCAAGCTTTTGACCCTCTCTGCTTCGCCAACTGATTCAATAGGCAGCGCTTGCACAGGAGATACTGCTGGATCCTGACGTCTTAAGGGCTGATTGAGATGACTAAAGTAGCCTCTCCAAGCTCCAACCTCTCTCTCAAGCCGCCTATTCTTTTCCACTTCTTCCTTAAGCTTGTCCTTAAGTGCCTCAAATGAATCGGTTGCCTCATCCATTGCTTGTTCAGTAGTGAGTGGACCAAGCTCAAATGTTTCTACGTCATACTCATTTGCAAAAATTTCACCTTCATACTTATCCACCACTGGTGTAGCTATCTGCAATTTCCTGGATCTTGTCTCATCCCTTATCACTTTGGACATCTTCGTGGCCTTCCTCTTCTCCGTTACTTCTTGAGAATTTCCTATAAGGCTCTCTAAGTCAATTACATCTTCTTCTTCCTCAATCACAATCACCCTTGTTAGTCTCTCTTTCAACCAATCTAGAATGGCAAATCTTGTCTCTCTAACTTGTATTTCCTGAGGCAGTGGTTCATCTTCTCGGAGAGGACATGTCGCTTCATCATCATTTCTCTGATCTTCCTGTAGCTCATCAATTTGGAGAGATTGACTTGATGAATGTTGAGGTGTCCGTCCCTTCTCTGGCTTATCATTCTGTACCATGGATTCCATAGATTCTTCCACCTCAGGTACCGTCTTCTCTTGACCTTCAGCTTGACTTGCCTTCTTTCCATGTCGAGAAGATGTGCCTGATGGGCGATCTCGATTGGCCTCTTGCTGCTTCTTGGAAGATTCTCTTTTCTCAGGTCTTTCTTTCCTCTTTGCGCCTCTAGGATGAGAAGTGTCTTCACTCACGCTTGCTTCTCCTTCTTCTGGCCTTGCCTCCAAAGTAAAAGTCATTGGTACGTTCTGCTCTCTCAACTTCTGATGTTGTACGTCCACCCATTTGCGAGTACATGATAAAACTGGAGCCATCAAAGCTCTCAAGTCCAAAATCTCAGGCTCGTTCCAATCTATCTTCACTTTCTTATCTTCTTTGTCATAGGATGACTGGAGGTATTTGCCATTGTCCTGAGCCTGATCGGCTACTCTGTAAACTTTGTATTTCCTGATGAAATCTAAAGGTAATCTGGAATGCATCTTTCTTTTCACTTCTAAATCACTTGAGAGATTCATCCAAAAGTCTTCTACCTGAAACTCATGTCCGTACTTCCTAGCAACTGTTTCCTCCATATAACCATAAGGATCAAAATTCTCCCGCGGGGCAAAGAAGGTGAATGAATACAAGGCTAATTCCTTCTCTGCATCCTCCGAAGCTTGAGTATTAGGACATACCTCAATTGAATTCCCCAATATGATAGGCACGGGAACTCCATTTCCATGCTTGTGTCTGGATACCTTTGCACAAGCTACCAACTGCCTGGTTACCTCAAGTAGCACTATCCTGTCTGTCGGATATCTCGGCAACATGTAGGGAGGTGAAGGACACCCCTGAACTCTGATATATGTAAACTTTGGAAACTGGATGAACCATGCACCATACTTCTTCACAAGCTCTTGTGCATCCAGAGATAGTCGATTGTGAATCCCGCCTTGCAATATCCTAGTGATGTTCATCGTGAAGGTATCATTGACTAACTTGTAGTCACTCCTAGGCGGATGATGCAAATGAACATAAGAGTCACAAACTCTCACTTCTCCGGGTCCTCTTCCGATCACTCCTCTGTGAGGTAGTCCTGCATACTCGAAACTCCTGTTCAAGGCATATATGACATATGAGCTCATATGGAATGATTTGGTAGGCCTTAGTCTTCTCAACTGCACACCCAGACTATGGCTAATAATTCTGGCCCAATGAATCGTTCCTTTTCCTTGGACAATCACCTGAATGAAGAAGAACATCCACTTCTCGAAGTAGAAGGCTTGAGGAGCCCCCGTAACTCGATTGAGCAAAGTTATCAAATCTCTGTACTCCTCCTGGAAATCAATCCTATGCGGTGTGTTGGGAATCTTGTTCAGGCGAGGACGACTTTTGAGCAACCAATTCTTATTGATGAGATTCAGGCACGTGTCGGGATCATCTTCATACATTGATCTGGCTCCTTCTAGGCTTTTGTAAATCATATCTTTATGCTCTAGAAGATGAAGAGCTTCGCTTATAGCCTCTTCTGAAAGGTAAGCTAAAGTGTTTCCTTCCTTGGATATGATCGATCTTGATTGTGAGTCATAATGGCGGGCACACTCGATCATCAGCTCATGACACTGGACTGCTGGAGGGAAACCTGCCGCCTTGATGATGCCACTTTCAATTATCCTCCTCGCAACAGGTGATGGCTTGCCAATGTAGGGGACTTCTCGAAACTTCGTCACATTGAAGTTTCCCAAGTTGGTATCTCCAATATTGCTCCATTTGGACACGATCCTGGTCTCCAATTCGTCGTTCTTCTGATCTTCTTTGATGAGAGCTGGACGACTAGTGGATGCTCCTGCCTTTGGAGTCACCATCTTGATATCTACACAACATTTCACAATTAGTAATATATCTTGAAGTGTAGAAATATAGACTTAAAAGGAAGATTTAAGATTTTAATTAGGAAACTTCATGATAAATCTTGAGTTATCATTTCCTAATTAACCATGCAATATTTAGATTTTTCAAAACAAATGTTCAAAATTTAAATCTTCAACAGTGGTGTTAAGATGATTTCCCCATACCTCCTCTTGAGTATTAAACTCTAAGAAATGATGCAAAAATAGATGAATTTTGCTAGGCAAAGTGTAGATCAAAGTTCTCCCTTGGATGAAATGCGCCTCCTTTAGCCTTCAAAAGAATAAACTCCACTTCCTTCTAGCCTTCAACACTTGAAAGAAATTCGCTCCAAGCAAACCAGATTTCGCACCTCCAATTAGCTCTCCAAATTCGCACTTAAGGCAATGATTGAATGATTTGAAATGTGAAAAAGCACCTCCAATATATAGAGCCTCACCCCTTTGCTCCCTCTAGGCCGACTTGGCAAAATGGAGGTTTAAAAAAAAGATAAAATTCCAAAAAAGGGGGGCCGACTTGGCAAAATAAATCAAAATAGTGCCTTGAGTGTTTTATATTTAATTTTAATTTAATAAAAATTAATTTTAAATGCCTCCAAAATTAAAAGTTCGATTTTCTAAGGCCTAAAATCAATTTATTAAATGCCAAAATGCTTTTAATTTAATGTGAATTTAATTTTAATTTTCCAAATGCTTCAAAATTAGCAATTCTGGCGATCAAATGCAATTTGGAGAATATTAATTTTTAAAACAAGGCTTAATGAGATTTCATGAGGATTTCGCCCTGGACCCTCTCTAAGGGTCAGGAGCGATTTTTTATTTTCTAGCTAGAATCCACCTTGGCTTGATTGTTAAACTCACAATGTCACTTCCAAAATCCATTCCCTTACACTACCAAGTTAATTCATCAACAATTTTGGAGGAAATAATGTCCTTAAAGGGAATTTCGCTCTGGACCCTCTCTGAGGGTCAGGAGCGATTTTTCATTTTTTTGCTCAAATTTAGCCTTTTTCAACGTCCAAAATCTCTTCAAGATATTTCAACTAGGATTTCCCATAGACTTCCAGACTTTGCTCCGTCCAATTTGAGAGAAAAAGTGCAAGTTTGATGTTTTTCACCCTGGACCCTCAGCAAGGGTCAGGAGCGATTTTTGTAATTTAGGCTTGATTCTTCATCATTTTTCATTAAAACTTTATTCATTATTTGGCAATGTCCTTCCTTAATCCACTCCAACCAAATTCGCTTTGTTGTTGCAAGGTAAAATGAGGATTTTCAACAATATCGCTTTGGGCCCTCTCTGAGGGTTAGGAGCGATTTTTTGGTTTTAGACACATTTCTCCATCCTTTGGACTCCAAATTGCTTCTAAGGCATAAAACATCATCTCTTCTTCCTATCCACATTGGATTTTGCCTCAATTGCTCAAGCAAAGGAGAGAATCTAGGAAAATCGCTATGGGCCCTCTCCGAGGGTCAGGAGTGATTTTTGTAATTGCCTTCAAAATACTGACTTTCAACAATCTCTTTTCACTTCGAGGCAATTTAAACATTATTTCAAACCCATGCCTAGCCTTAGCTTTCCTCAAACTTGGATGAAAAGTTCCCATATTAGGTTTTTCGCTCTGGGCCCTCTTTGAGGGTCAGGAGCGATTTTTTGATTTTGAGCTGATTCCCTCTTTTGTTGATCATCCAAATTATATTCAATGGGCAAAACATGCTTTCCTTCATCCCTTCCAATCATAAAAGTCACTTTGATCTTGCAAGAATAATGCATTTTGAAAATCTCGCTCTGGACCCTCTTTGAGGGTCAGGAGCGATTTTTGCTACTTGGACCAAAATGCTTCACTTTTCATCTCAAAATTGCTTTGCTAAGGAAGATGTCATCTTGTTTCATGCTATGAATAAACTCTCATGTCCAAGAAAGGTCAAAAAAATGTGCACATGAAGAAAATTGCTCTGGACCCTCATTGAGGGTCAGGAGCGATTTTACCTTTCCTGGGCAAAACTCCTTCAATTCATCATCTTCAATCAAGTCTGGATACTTTAACATGCTCACTTCATTCTCCCCCATGCCTTTGACATCTCAAATTGACCAAATAAAGGTAGAAATGACCTCTATAAGTTTTTTCGCTATGGGCCCTCTCTGAGGGTCAGGAGCGATTTTTTTTGTTTTCAACAAGGTCCTTCATCATTTCAAGTCAAAACTTGTTCAGGTAGCTGGGGAAAGTCATTTATTTTCCATTCATGATCAGAACTTGGTCTCTTTCCATTGCAAAATGAAGGAAATCAAAATCTCGCCCTAGGCCCTCTTTGAGGGTCAGGAGCGATTTTTTCCTCTTAGGCCGAAAATCATCACTTTTCCTGCTTTCAAAACTTCAATCGCCCTCAGTGACGTTCAATCATCCTTTCGGGAGACCCTGCACAAAGCACATTAGAAAAGTCAGTGACAAATATGACTTAAACAACATTTTCGCCCTGGGCCCTCTCTGAGGGTCAGGAGCGATTTTACCTCTTTAGGCCAAACTGCTCAAAATTTAAGTCTCAAATCACTTCACAAGGCAAAGTCAGGTCATTTTCAAGGCCAGGAACCAGTTAGCAAGTCCATCAAAAATAAGAAATTGTACTTAGGATAAAATTCGCCCTGGGCCCTTAGCAAGGGTCAGGAGCGATTTCTCTGTTTCAGGCATCATCTCACTTCAAAAAAATGGATCAAAACTTACCCAGGCAAGAACACACAATTTCTCCTTCAAAAATGCTAACACTTAGTCAAAATTGGATTTCACCCTAAAAACCCTGATTAGACCTGACCTAAGACCTATTTGACTCCCCTGAAATGCTTACCTTATTTCAATCGTCTCAATTCTTCGGGAGGACACTTAACAATTCCTCAAAATTTAACTGGACTCAGCCTGAATAACATCCAAAAGAAACCCCTAAGGTTTAGCCCTAGCCCAGACAGACCACTCACTCACTCAAAACCCTAAAAGCAGAGAGAAGAACAAGCAAAACAAAAGCAAAATTAAGGGGGTCCCCATTCTAATGGGGCGATGTGTGAAATGGTCACAACAGTACCCCACTTAGTAGTAAATGCAGTCTTGTATTGGTCTGATTCTTGGACCAAGATCTGATTGTAGCTTGAATACCCATCCAAGAATGAAAATCTTTCCGAGCCACTGACCTTTTGGAGAATCTACTCCATAGAGGGAAGGGGATAGTGATCCTTGAGGGAGGCTCTATTGAGATTCCTAAAGTCTACACATAGTCCGATTTCCCCATTCTTCTTTCTTACAGGGACAAGGTTGGCCACCCAGGAGGAGTGCTTGATAGGGAAGATGATATTGGCTTCTATGAGCTTGGTCAACTCCTTCCTCATTAGTTGGCTCAATCTTGGGGTTTATTGGCCTTTGCTTTTGTCTAATTGGCTTTGCATCCGGGTTTAGCTCCATAGTATGCTAGGCTAAGCTAGGGTCAAAACCCTTCAAGTCTTCATAGGTCCAAGCAACTATGTCATCATACTTTTGACAAAGCTCAACAAAGGCCTCTTGTTCGGTTGAGGAACACACCTTGCCCAAGTTTAGAGACCTACCTTCGGCGACAACAACTGGCTTGTAATCCCCCCTCTTTGCAGCTAAGTTCATCTTCTTCTTCAACTGATCATCCGAGTTGAAAATGCCTTCCAAGGTAACTAGACCTTTAGGCAACTTGTTGGAGTTGAGCTGCATGATTTGATCTCCATACTGGTCTTGTAGCTTAGACTGATTTTTAGCAGAAAACTCTGCTTCATTTTGCAAGAAGTGGACGATCTGCTGATCGCTTTCGAGCACTTGCCAATTTACCTGATTGTTTGGGACAAAAAGCCTCACAACAAGCCTGATGTGTTGCTCCTCACTTGCAACATGCGTTGGTATGTCAAATTGAGCACCAACCGCTGCAAGCCTATCAACATGCTTGTTCTGACTTCTAGGAATGCTCTGGATATTTAAGGCCTCGAATCCTTCAATCAAATCCCAAACCCTGTGTTTGTATGGTTTGAGTAGGTTGTTTTTTGTAACACTTTGGGCTCGGATGTGGTTAACAACCAATTCACTATCTCCAAATACTTGCAAAGATTGATCTTTCCGCTTTGTGCAAGTTGGAGACCTTGGATCAAGGCTTCATACTCAATGACATTGTTGGTGCAACCAAATTGAAGCCTAAAAGAGAAGAAATATTTCTCCTGCTCAGAAGAAACAAGCATCACACCGGCACCTGCACCATTCTTGTTTCTTGAACCATCAAAAAATATGTTCCATAACCCCTTTGAGTCTCCTTGTGTCTTGATGAGGTTAGGGATAGGAGTATCCTCTTCATGGATACAATAGATGCCAAGCCTAGTCTCTTCAGTCTCAGCTAATGGATCAAACTGAAAAGCATTGGCCCATTCCTCTAGCAAGCAATCAGGAACCTCTTGCAAAAGAGTGGCAGGCTCACGGACAGTGAACTCCTCCCCCTCTTCATGCAAAGTGCAATTCATGTTTATAGGGCTGGGGGTGTAGGGCTCAATGTGGTTTTGAGCAATTGGCTCTACCCTTATGGTGACCTTGGTACCATACCTTGTTCGAAATAGCATGTGGGACCAATCAGAAGACAGGTACCCACCTATCTTGGCAGTGAAGTCTTTAGACAGGTAGATGGCAAAGAAGGCAGCGAGGTCGATGATTAATACGTCTTGCAAGACAGTGCAACTAGGGCATGTATACAAGGTTAACTTCAATTTTTTTACCACCCCTACTGTCTTAATAGAAGTACCATCTAATTGGACCACCCCTTTGGTTACAGGTTCGTATTCTATGCCAAGAAGATCAGATACCTTCTTAGGCATGACTGAGCTACTAGCCCCTGAATCCATCATGTAGTTGTGAACCAAGTTATCTCCTATGATTAAGGAGAGATAGAAGGGGGAAGCTTGCTGACCTTGCTTGAATCTTCTTCCTCCTTGGGTTGCACCAAATTGGTGGAGACTGCCTTTCCGCTAACTGTTGCCTCATCACCTGACTGATCGACATTCTTCAGTGCCTCTTTGAGAAAATCCCTTTGAGATGGGATTGAAAGGGCCTCCCACATAGTGACGTTGAGGTTGGCCTTCTTCATCTGATCAATTATGTTGAAAGGAACACTAGCTGACTTTAGAGGCCCCTTTGAGGGTACAAGGTCTACTTTTGCTCTTTGGACGACTTTGGCCTCTTCCTGCCTCTTGCTCCCTTGCATGGTACTTTGGCTTGCATCATGGGCGGCTACATTGGGTGTTGGAGCTTGGGCTGATGTTGAAGGTGAGGCAACCTCCATGGCTCTCTTCTTTGGCCTTGTATATTGCAGCATTAGACTTACCGTTTGTTTGGTTCAAACCATAGAATTCTGCCTCTTGCCAATTGACAAAGGTAGAATCCTGTTGATGTGTTTTTTATGCACATGCGAACACAGAATAAAATACGGAAGTATCTTGTCCTCTCTTGAACAAAGTTCCCGACTGTTGAAGATCTCGCTGAAGGATCAGTCGGAGTAACTCCAAGGTTCTGTTATGTAGGATCTCTACTTGTGGATAAGCTCTCTGTGGTATGATGTGATTTTGCTGGAATCACAAGGGGACATACACTTGACGACCTAAACGTTTGATTTGCTAGAATCACAGGTCCTATTAACTAACTGGAAGATAAACAAATGACAAAAGATGCAGGGTTCAGGAAGTCTACTCTACTACCTAGAATGCGAGAAGATGGATGAACGACTAGGTGGAGTCCTACTGGGCTGGGTCTCACCATCAAGTTGAACAATTCAACACCAACTCAGTGCGATCTTCTGGGGGATGCTTCAAATATATTCAAATTGGACACCTTCAGATACTGATCATCATTCAAGTTAATGCATGAACAATAGACGTGTAACGACTCGAGATTAAGCTCATTTTATGCCAGTTGACCACGTAGGGCGCACTTACAATCAGTAAGAGGCTAGTGGTATGGATTAGACGGATTTCACACAGGTGCATTCAACAATTTCTTTCATTCAATTTAATTATCTATCATCTAAAATGAAGATTCAACAAGAGACCATGCATATTGCAACGAAACGACATATTTCACCATATCTTCAATGAAAAAGAAGTCTTTACAATTAAGGCAACAATGTCTTGTCTTCTCTTCCTAGTCTACTCTAATTGCTATTCTATCTGCTACTCTACTACCTATTCACCGACTATCAACTATTTTCTCCCTATTGTCTATTAGCTAACTATTAGCCTTTACAAATGAGGAGCCAGGGCTTATATAGTGCCCTCAATACAATTCAATGGCTCAGATCAACTTGAGATCAATGGCTGAGATTTTACAATGAAAACCCTAATTAGGGTTTGTTACAACAACTCAATTCTGGCCAATGAAATAATTGCATTATTTGGACACATGTCTTCTCTGAAATATTCGACCAATGGATAACCGGGGTAGGTACATTGAAGTTTGTGCCATCTCCAATGAGTCAGGTACATTGAATCTGGACATGCTGAGATGGACCAATCCGACTGGAGGAGTGATGACTGGGATGCCACCTTGTCTGACACTTGTAACTTGGTAGATGCTCAATTTGATGATGCTAAGAAGCTAACTTTAATTAACTCTTCTGAAACTGTTTGCTTCTTCAACGAACCCTTGCTTTAACCTCCTTTGTCTTTGATGTGCAGGATGGATGGTGTACCTTTCCTTCAAATGCTGGATTGGAAGAGGTCGTCCTTGATGATGCTGGACCGGAGAAGGCCGTCCTTGTTGATGCTGGATTGGAGAAGGTCGTCCTTGTCTTGGCCTGGTCTTCTTTTAACTGCAAGACAAACCAAAAGATGATTAAGGACTCATAATAGATTAATTTCAACATAGCATTTTCTACCTTAAATCATCAACAAGAAGATGTTAAAATGAAGCTTGCTTAATATTCTCCCCAAGGATAGGCCCTATAAGGATTTCGCCCTGGACCCTCTGGAAGGGTCAGGAGCGAAATTTGCATTCCTGGCTCAAATTGTTCTCACTTTGCAACCGTACTTGCTTAGATACATGCCCAAGGATGCCCTCATTCTCAACTAACACCAATCTTGATGCAAATTTGGGGCAAAAGAGAGGTTTTTAAGAATTTTGCTCTGGACCCTTTGGAAGGGTCAGGAGCGAAATTCACTTTTTAGGACAAAATCTATCATGTTTCCTATCCAAAATACCTTCCAAGGCGAGCACACACTAGTTTTCCTTCCTCCAGAGCCCAGGGATCCACGCCTTGACCTCTATGATGAGCAATTTGAGTGAAATTGAGAATTTCGCTCTAGACCCTCAGGAAGGGTCAAGAGCGAAATTCACCTTTTAGGTCACAACTCTTCATTTTCTTCACCTCAATTCATCTTGCAGGGCAAAGTAACATCATTTCAACCTCAACTACGCCTTAGGACTCCTAGTCTTGACTTGACACAAGGAGGAAATAGGTAGATGAAGAATTTCGCTCTGGACCCTTTGGAAGGGTCAGGAGCGAAATTCACCTTTTAGCTCAAAATTCACACTTTTGAAGGTCAAACATCTTTCCAAGGCATTCCAAATAGCTTTTCTCACCCTAGTCTAGGTCTGACTTAGCACAAAATTTGGAGGATAAGATGGTTTTTAGGATTTTCGCTCTGGACCCTTTGGAAGGGTCTTGAGCGAAAATCTTATTTTAGGCTTATTTCCTCATCTTTTCAACTCCAATCCACCTCCAAGATCAAGGACACATCGCCTCACTCCTATCTAGGCCATAAAAACCAAAAACTTGACTTGATTTGCAAGGAAAAAAGGGTGATCCTAGGAATTTCGCTCTGGACCCTTTGGAAGGGTCAGGAGCGAAATGCTCATTTTGGCTTCAAAATTTGCATTCTTGGTGACTAAAATCCACTCTAAGGCAATCCAAATGACTTCTCTCACCCTTGTCCAGGTTTGACTTTGCTCAAATTTTGGAAGAAAAGATGGTTTTTAAGATTTTCGCTCTGGACCCTTTGGAAGGGTCAGGAGCGAAAATCACTTTTTAGGCTCAATTCCTTCACATTTGATAATCATTGAGAAGTCAAAGTTATTTCTAAGGACCTCTCCCATCAAAACTCACCTTAGTCAGCACTAGGCTTGGCACAAAATTGGGAAAAATGGTGGTTTTGAGAAAATTCGGTCTGGACCCTTTGGAAGGGTCAGGAGCGAATTTCTTGTGTTGAGCCCATTTCTTCATATTTGATGACTCTTGACAATTCAAGGACATGCCTAAGGACACCTCTAATCTTGACCCACACTAGACTTGGCATAAATTTGAGGGAAAAGATAGGTTTTGCACAATTTTGCCCTGGACCCTTTGGAAGGGTCAGGAGCGAATTTCATGATTTGCTTGTTTATCCTCATTCAATTCCCCATTCTTTTCACTTTGTTTACTTGGACTCCTATCCTTGGATCCCTCTCCCATGCTTGCAACATTTCGCTTGACCTCAAAGTGACTAGAAAAGAGAATTTCGCTAGAAATCATGGCCAGGGACAGGACCTATAATGAATTTCGCCTTGGACCCTTTGGAAGGGTCAGGAGCGAAATTCTTCCTCTAGCCCAAAGTCATCATTTTTGGAGACAACAATCAATTCAAGGGCAATCTCAAGGGCATCCCTCACCTTAGTCTAGGCATGGCTTGGCACAAATTTTGGAGAAAATGATGGGTTTTAGGATTTTCGCTCTCGACCCTTTGGAAGGGTCAGGAGCGAAAATCTTGTTTCAGGCTCACTCCTCCATCATTTCAACTTGAATCGACCTTAAAAGGCAAGAAAACACTTCTCCTCTCACGTCCAAGTTATAGAAACCCAAGATTGAGTTGATTTTGCTAAGAAAATAAGGGTTTTTAGGAATTTCGCTCCGGACCCTTTGGAAGGGTGGGGAGCGAAATTCACTTTTTAGGCCAAAATCATCATTCTTTCAAACCCAATCTTCATTGCAAGGTAAAATCTCATCTCTCTTCGCCCTAGGAACAAGGTTTTAAGCTCAAGCAAGGTAAAAAATATAGGCTTGTAAGGAATTTCGCTTTGGACCCTTCGGAAGGGTCAGGAGCTAAATTTCTTTCCTTGGCTAAAACACTCATTCCTCAACTTTTTCAAACGTCCTTAAGGGTTTCAATATGCCCATTCTGTCTTTCAACATACCTTGGACATCAAAATTTGGCCAAATAAGGAAAGAAATGAGGTCTAGGAGGATTTTCGCTCTGGACCCTTTGGAAGGGTCAGGAGCGAAAATCTCATTTTTGACTTGATCCTTCATCTTCTCAACTCCAATCTTCTCTGGAAGGTAACAAAACATCATTCTTCACCCAAGAAACAAGGTTTGTGGTCTAAGCAAGGTCAAAAAATAGGCTTGCAAGGAATTTCGCTCTGGACCCTTTGGAAGGGTCAGGAGCGAAATTGACCTTCTTGGCTAGAATCCTTCATTTTTTCAAAGCTTTCAAACATTTCCAACGTCCAAACATGTCCACTCTTTCCTGCAAGATGCCTTACAAATCAAAATTTGGTCAAATAAGGCAAAAAATGAGTCTTAGGTTGATTTTTGCTCTGGACCCTTTGGAAGGGTCAGGAGCGAAAATCACCATTTGGGCTTGATTGTTCATTTTTCAAACTTCTATTTTCTCCTGGAGGCAAATATAGATCGTTTTCCATCTAAGGAGCAAGGTTTCAAGCTAAAACAAGGGAGCAAATGAAGTTTATAGGGAATTTCGCTCTGGACCCTTTGGAAGGGTCAGGAGCGAAATTCTCCTTTTGAGCTAAAATCTTGATTCTTCAAAGCTTCTAACTCCCTCTCAAGGCAAAAACATACCCATTCAACCTCCATCATGCCAACGCCTAGCCAAAATAAGAAAAATAAAACAAGGGTTATAAGGATTTTCGCTCTGGACCCTTTGGAAGGGTCAGGAGCGAAAATCATGTTTTGACCTTGATTCTTGATTTTTCAAACTCTAATCTTCCTTGGGAGGCAAACATAGATACTTCCTCATGCATCTCCATCTTGATCCTGACTTTGGCTAAGGGAGAAATTAGTGTTTTCAAGAATTTCGCTCTGGACCCTTTGGAAGGGTTAGGAGCGAAATTTGACATTTTGGACTGTCCGTCAGGATCATTTTATGGAATATAACATTCAAGTATAAGTGACATTTTCTTATATCTTTCTTCTTTCTTATACTTTAAGTTATATTCCATATATACTGTCAGGATGTTTGAGAGTAGTTTTGGACCTCCAGGAGTTATATTGCAAAATCTAGTTTTTGGAGGATTCTTCAGTTTTCTAGACAGTCAAATTTCGGGATCAGGACATTCTAGACTTAGCCAAATTTCAGGATCAGGGCATTCCAGACTTAGCCAGATTTCAGGGCATTTGAAGATCATGATGACATTCCAGACTTCATCACCCTAAGGAAGACTTTCAAAGAAACCCTAATTCTGGGGCCCCAAAGACTCACCTTGGCTCAAGCAGAGCTTGCCATCCTAGTGATCCCCCCTGGCAACACACAAAAAGCAAAGGCTAAAAGACAAAAACCCTTAAAAGACCTAGAAAACACACCCCAGAAGGCAAAAAGCAGAGGTCCCCATTTGCAATGGGGTGATGTGTGAATACGTCACAACAAATCCCCTTGTAAGTAAGCCCGAGTGCCAACACTAGGCTGATTTGGGTCATATTGCTGGCTAGAAGTGGTCGACTCATCCTGCACCACTAACTTTTGGACAAACCCTCCATTTTGGCATGCAGCTTGGTTGTGTGGCTGATTGCATGGTTGACACCAATCTTGCTCTTGGGCGAGGTTATTTTGCATTGGAACTATTGCCTTTGAGTTGCTTGCAGCTGTGGGGTTCTGTTGACGTGTATTTTGTACACAATCATACACAGAATAAAATACCTAAAGGCATCTTATCCTCTCTTGAGAAAATAGTCTCTAACTGCTGAAGATTCGCGTAAAGGATCAGTTAGGTAGACTCCAAGGTTCTTTTATGTAGGGTCTCTACGTGTGGACAAGCTCCAGTGGTATGATGTGATTTGCTGGAATCACAAGGGGACTTACATTGAACTTCCGATCTGCTTTGCTGGACACAGGCTCTGACTAACTTAGATTAAAAAATGGAAAAAGGATAAGGGCGAAGAGAGGATCTAATCCTAATACTAAGAATGTAGGAGCAATGACTTGACCTTTTGATGAAACTCTAACTAGATCTTGTTTTGACATCAATGGAACATCTACACAAGACTAGTGCAATCTTCTAAGGGGAGCTTTATGATGTTCAAATTATCACCGCAGGCATAGATACCATCCAAGTTGATGCATATCAATGAAGAGGCAACAAATTGAAATTGAGCTTAGGCTGAATGATTCCAGTTGACTACGCAAGGCAAGTCTGCAATCAGCAAACTGCTAGTAGTATGGATATACGAATTCCACCATTAATCAATCACATTTCCTCCATTCATCTAATCATCTACCATCTAAGATTGAAGACTCAACAAGAAACCATGCAAATTGCAAGAAAACGACATATTTCACCATTACTTCAATGAAAATGGAGTTTGTTTACAATCAATGGCAACAATTTCTTGCCTTGTCCTCCTATTCTACTCTAATTGCTATTCTATCAATTATTTACAACTCTCTCTAATTCTATCTAAAAAAATTCCCTTTACAAAATGAAATGCCTGGGCTTATATAGTGCCCACAATACAATTTGATGGCTTAGATCAATTCAAGATCAATGGCCAAGATTTTACAATGAAAACCCTAATTAGGGTTTGTTACAACCATTACATAACATTTAATGCTTGACCAATGATAAAATTGTATTGCTTGGACACATGTCCCTTCTAGAAAAATCGACCAATGGATAGCCAGGGTAGGTACATCGGAGTTTGTGCCACCTTCCATGAGTTAAGTACATTGAATCTGGACATGCTGAGGTGGAACACACTGACTGGAGAAATGATGACTAGGACGCCACCTCATCTGACACTTGGAACTTGGTAGATATTCAACTTGATATTGTTGAGAAGCTTGCTTTAATTAATTCATCTGGAACTATTTTGCT
Organism: Cryptomeria japonica; assembly: GCF_030272615.1. NCBI lineage: Eukaryota > Viridiplantae > Streptophyta > Pinopsida > Cupressales > Cupressaceae > Cryptomeria > Cryptomeria japonica. Next base: position 347,145,403 of record NC_081410.1, read on the forward strand.
TCTTCAACGAGCCCTTGTTCTAACTCCTTGTGTCCTTGATGTGCAGGAAGATGATGTACCTCGCCTTGGAACGCTGGATTGCCCTTGATGATGTTAGTCCAAAGAAGGTCGTCCATGTCCTGGCTTGATCGTCCTGGCGAAGACCGTCCTTGATCCGGCTTGATTTTCCTTGAAGAGACCTCCATTTGATGCCTACACAACATTTCAAAATTAGTAACATGATTTTGCAATACATAACATAAATTAGAGAGCAATTTTTTAGGAAACTTAATGATAAGTCCTTTATTAACCATTTCCTAAAAAAGACTGAGCTAAGGAAAAACAAAATTTCAAAATTAAGGCAATGACAATCAAAATTCGAAATTAAAACAAGAGATCTTGCCATACCTTACTTGAGAGCTTAACTCTAAAATGCAAAATGAATAAAATCGCCTAGGCGAAATTGAAATTCGATAGTCTTGATGTGATCTTCAAAAGAACGTTCCTCATATCAACTTCGCCACCCTTCAAGTCTTGGACGTGATCTCTAATGCCTTGGCAAATTCGCTCAAATAGATCTTCAAGTTCGCCTTAACAAATCCTCCTAGTCTCGCACCTTTGACGTGGTCTTCAATCCTTGACAAATGCGCTCCAACGAAGTCTCCAAGATATCGCACCACCTTTATTAGTAAACTCCAAATCGCACTTCTCCCTTGTCTTCCTTAATTCGCATGTAGAAGGATAAAATGATGATGTGAAAATGAAATCTTCCACTCCCCATATATAGCGCTTGGATTGCATTTATCCCTTAGGCCGACTTGAGGATATAAAACAACAATTTTTTAAATGATTTTTAAATGATTTAGCAAGGCCGACCTCCCTTTGTAGCGCTTCAAATTCGATTTTTATTAATTAATTAATTAATTATTAATGCCTTACGTTTTTAATTTGCAAATTTCGATTTTTAATAAAGGCAAAATAATTAATAAAAGATCAACGCCACATTAAATGCCAAATTAAATAGGATTTTCAATTTTTTATCGAACTCAGCATTTAAGGAAAATTTGAATTGCTTATTTGGCGCCAAAACTATGAAAATGGGAGGGACGTACCTCATCGCCCTGGTCCCTTGGAGAGGGACAGGAGCGATCCATGATTTTGTCTTGATTTTTGCATTTTTCACGTTCAACTCCTTCATCTTGATGAGCTCTTCGAATTTGATTGCCTTGCATGCGTTCATGAGTGTCTTTGGATGTTCATCGCCCTGGTCCTTGTCTAAAGGACAGGAGCGATCTTCAAATTTCCACGTTCAATATGCATCCTTTTATCTTCGATCTTCATTGTGATGTCCTCCAAACGTCGTCCCTTGCCTCGCTTAACCTCACCTTGCTTTGATCTTGAAGGAATATGAGTGCTCTTGATAGGATCGCCTTGGTCCTTGTCCAAAGGACAGGAGCGATGTGAGCTTTTTACCTTGATTAGCAATGTTTGGACGTTCAAAACTCTTGTATGTTATCTTCAAACGATGCCTTAGACCTTGCATTACCTTATGAAATCTTGTTCTTACGTAAATCTTGCACAAAATGACCAATGCATCTAACATCGCCCTGGTCCCTTGGAGAGGGACAGGAGCGATCTATGTCCTAGGATGCGAATTTCATCATTGTGACGACCTTTTAATGTTTGTGCTTGCTAAAGACGCCTTGAAATGTCCCTCGCCACCTTGTCTTGACTTGGATCGACCTTGAACTTGCATAGGAAGTAACATCACCATTGTATCGCCCTGGTCCCTTGGAGAGGGACAGGGGCGATCCTCCTTTTGTAGCCTTTATCTCACTTTGTCAGGTTCCAAGTCTATATTCAACGGATTCGTCTTTCTTCACTCCATTCGTTCATGCCTTGACATTGTTTGTAACTTTGCAAGAAAATCAATTATATCAAAAATCGCTCTGGTCCCTTCCTGAGGGACATGAGCGAACTAGACATTTAGGACCTTTGTGGACGTCCAAAAAATCTTCATTTTGTATTCAATGCGTCCATCTCATGTTCTTCCTTGCCTTTGAACGTACACTTGTCTTGACATTTGCCTGGATTCTGTCTAATGAAGGAAATCGCTCTGGTCCCTGGGAGAGGGACAAGAGCTACAAGGTACCTCGCCCTGGTCCCTTGGAGAGGGACAGGAGCGATTTTGCTCTTGTGGGCCTCATTTCACTTCATCACCTTCGAAAATTATATTCAACGGATTCGCAATGCCTCCTTTCATTCATTCATGCCTTGAGATCGGTTGAAATTTGGCGAGAAAATCATCTACAACAAAAATCGCTCTGGTCCCTTCCTGAGGGACAGGAGCGAACTTAAGCATTTTGATCCTTTGTTGACGTTTGATAATCTTCAATTTGTCTTCAACGGGTTCGATTGACCTCCTTTCTTGCCTTCGAACATAAAATTTGCTTGGTCTTTGTTCAGGACGTACCCTATGAAGAACTTCGCTCTGGTCCTTCAGTGAGGGACAGGAGCGAAATTGACCCTCTAGGCAAAAACTTCATCATTTCGTTGTTTTTTGATCAAGTCTGGATGCTCTATCATGCTCATTTCGTCCTTCAGCATGCCTTTGATGTCTCGATTCGTCCAAACAAGGTCAGGAATGGCTCAACTAAGCATTTTCGCTCTGGTCCCTTGGTGAGGGACACGAGCGATTCGCCTTGGTCCCTTGGAGAGGGACAGGAGCGCTTTTCGCTCTGGACCCTTGGAGAAGGACAGGAGCGAAATTTGACTTTTCGCACTCTTTATCAGGATAATTTTAATGGAATATAACATTTAAGTATAAGTGACATTTCCTTCTATGTTTCTTCTTTCTTATACTTTAAGTTATATTCCATATATACTTTCAGGATGTTTGAGAGTGGTTTCAGACCTCCAGGAGTTATATTGCAAAATCTAGTTTTTGGAGGTTTTTTCAGTTTCCAGACTTAGTCAAATTTCAGGATCAGGACATTCCAGACTTAGCCAAATTTCAGGATCAGGGCCTCACTCAAGCCGGACTTGCCACCCTATTGATCTCCCTGACAGCGCTTCAAGTTATATTCATTTGATAAAATGTACCTCTTTGGACCTTCTCACATCGTCAAGACGTTAAAATCTTGCAAGGACAAAGCAAAATTGGATTTGTAGCTCCGGTCCTTCACTGAGGGACAGGAGCGATTTTTCCCCTGGAGGCATTTCTGTGCTCATGAAAATCTTCAATTTATATTCAATGGAAAGATATCGCCGTCCTCCATCACTTCCAACTCGAAATTTGTCTGGACTCTGTGGGAATAGTAAAATATTTGAAAACAAGCTCCCGTCCTTCACTGAGGGACAGGAGCGATTTTGCTCCTACAGGCCAAAATATCATGATTTTACACATTTTATCACTTCACAAGGCGAAAACAAATCATTTGAAATGCCTAGGATCAAAATTCAAAAAAGTCAAAATTTGGTCAAAAATATTCAATTGGACAAAAATTCACATTTCATCTTCAACACTTAGACAAATTTAAGCTCTGCATCAACATTCCAATTGAAAATTAGACCATTCTGGCGAATTCATTTCATTCAAAATTTGCATTCTAGAAAAGGAAACTCAAAAGCCCTCAAAAACGACTGGATTCTGGTCCGAAAAGACGGTAATTAAAACCCTAAGGCTTGACCCTAAATCCAGACAACTAACAAACTAACAAAACCCTAGAAAAAGCAAAGCGAAAACGAACAAAACGAGCAAAAAAACATGGGTCCCCATTTGCAATGGGGCGATGTGTGAAAACGTCACAATAGGTTCACACTATTCAAAGGCCTGGCATTGCTCCATTGGTTTTGCCCTTGAAAGGGTGGCCTATTCTGCTGATAGTTTTGATTATGTGCCTGATAAGGTCTGCTATGCTGGGCTTGTTGCCTCTTTAGCGTCACCAACTCATCGCTAAAATTTTGCAATAAGGCCTTACCTCATGGAGCTCATTGGAGGATGTAGATGGTGTGGATGATTGTCTTGCGGGTGCCATGGGGATAGGAGCCAAGGTGGGTTGTTGAGTAGGAGCTTCTGGGAAGAGAGGCATTGGAGGCCTTGGAGCTATCTTCTCAGCCTAAATCAAACAATTTTCTATTCTTATGGCTATGTCATATGCACCCTGTAGAGAGGCTCCACCCATTGATTGTACCATGACAAATATATTGCTGTTGAGAGCTCTAAGATAATACAAGAAGGCATGATTTGGAGATGGCTTTACTAGAGAAGGAATTCTATTCCATGTCTTATGGAATCTGAAATTGAAATCTCCCATGAACTCGTGGGGTGCCCTCTTGATTGTAGTCAATTGCTCCACAAGTGATAGGTGGTCACTTTTGTCTTGTAAATGGTTGCACAACCTCTCCCCCAATTCATCCCAATTGTGAATGGAGCTAGAAGACAACCCTTTATACCATTGCAAAGCTTTGCCTTTCAAAGATGTGGCTAAGAGTCTGACAACAACATTATTCTGAGTGATATTATGGACGGAGCAGATGTTTGCAATGTCTTGAATGTGCTCAATGGGCATAGTAGTTGTTTCACCAGTGAAGTATGGTATACTCTTCAACGCAGCCACTGGTATGTCATTCCATTGAGTCAAAATAAGGGGACTCCCCCCATTGAAGGTAACAAAAACCTGATTTCTTGCCATGTGAAACAATGGTCTATTGATATGAGTGGTGGGAGCCCTTGATAGTAATGGTCTTGTAAATGGAGGGGTAAAATGAGACCTAGGAGATGGGAGTGTTTACAACCATGACCTCCCTAACTGGTGATATTGAAGGTCTACCTCTCCGCCTTCTAGAGCCTGAAGATGAGAGCTCTTCGAACTGGAAACTACCTCTAGAAGACGCCCTTGTATGAATTCTGGGCATGAAATCCAGAGTTAGAACAAGTCATGAGCAAGCAATGGACTTGTTGAGTAGAGACTTTGGAACCTCGGGGTTCCGGGGTTCCGAGGTTAAGCACTTCGGAACCTGGGGGTTCCGGGGTTCTGGAGTTTTGAAAGTTGTGATGACTTGGGAACTTGGGGGTTCCGGGGTCCCTGAGTTATGAACTTCGTATGAACAAGAACTGGACTTTGAGCAGAGTTGCCAAGTGAAAGGTGATTGCCTCTGAAGGCTGAAACACTAAGATTTAGCACTGAATCCTTAGCATGTATGTCGAACTAAGTCCCACCGGGCATACCAAAAACTGTTATCACAAAAGCTCGCACCCTTGCTGAGCTATCAACTCAGCAACCTTGTGAAACATGGAAACAACCTCGAAGTTTGGGACCTTGCGCAAGGGGTTGAATCTCCGAAGAAGGCTAGCTTCCTTCTCAATCCAGGTGTAGGTGTTGAACCAACTCAACACTTCAAAACTTATTCCTAAGCCTATCCTAACAACTTGCAAAGGTAAAGGGAAGAGAGAATTGCTTGAAATAAAAAGAGGTGATCCACCAAGAAGAGATTGTTCCTCTCCCTACCCGAAATGACACAAAGAATCAATTGAAAAACCCAGGAGATGCACAAACTTTAGTTGTAAGAGTGACTCCAATGCATATATGGAGGTTAGAATTTGTTGAATGCCAAGAGGGGAGAAGGTTTCCCACAAGTCACACTCAAAAATAAGTTAACACAACATAAATGAGAGAAGAGCCACAAAACATACACCTATGATGAAGGTAAGAAAACATACACAACATACATAAGTTGAAAGAAGACAAGAATGGTGATTTCAATTAATTATAAGGCCAATGGCCAACTTACAGTTGCAAAATACAAAATAATACAAGAGAAGTGAGAGAGCATAGAATAGCTCAAGCCAGTAGGGAGAGAACCCTTTACAATGAGGCTTACCAACCTTTATATAGAAAAATGGTTACAAGAGTGATCATGACCTCTGTATGTCAGTCTGGGAGTGCAGAGAAGTGCATGCATTTGACTTCTGTACATGCAAACAACCTAGCCATACCCACAAAAGGCAACCCTGAGAAGGGTGGATTGACTGACCTTCCAAAGTCAGAGTCCAAAGTCAGAGTATGCAAACATGACATAAGTCACTACAACAAGCATGGCCCCGTACCTCTCTTGATGGAAATCCTACCAAAAACATTAAATTCACCCCTGTGGCTCCACAAAAAAAGGTGCACAAGTCACAAAAGTCGTTGGAGCATTTAAAGCTTCGAGTGTCGATCACGCCATCCAGAAGTGTTGCAAGCCAGAAGGAGTTTGGAAAACTTCGGGGACCTAGGTCACCGAAGTTGGGAAGACTAGGGAACCTGGGAACCTCGGGGTTCCGGGGTTGAGGAAGAGAAGACTTAGGAACTTCAGAGACCTGGGTCACCGAAGTTGGGAAGACTTAGCAACTTGGGAACTTCGGGGTTCTGGAGTTCTGGAGTTGAGGAAGGGAAGACTAAGAAAAGGAACTTCAGAACCTCGGGGTTCCGGAGTTTCGGAAAGGAAGAAGAGAAAGAAGGCCAAGGAATTTTGGAACCTCGGGGTTCTGGAGTTCCGGGGTCAGAAGAAAGAAGGCAAGGAAAGGAAGGAACCTTCGACAAGACAACACCTCACACTTAATAATTCCATTGCTTTTCTCCTTGATCAATTGAGGCAGTGCTGGTCCGTAGAACATATCTCTGATCGGTTCTCATTGATGGACCAAGGGTGTCATAAAATGACAATAGTACTCAAAGTTGCTGTAATCTTGAATTAGACCTGCAAGAGCTTTAATTCTAGATGTACATTACTATATAAATAGAAACCAGCCCATACAGAATAACATTGTAAATTAACACTTTATTCTGAGTAAGATTTTTGACCTCATTCAATGAAAGTACACATCAACATAGATATGTTTGTTGAGAAATCAGCAGCACTTATTGTGGAAATACAGCAGCAAGAATAATGAGAAATAGTAGACTAAGGGACATATAAATAATCCCCTAAAGAAGGATGATCTCATTGGGAGAGAATTTCTAATCACAGTTTTGAAGTGTCTCAAGAGTTTAATCACTTTCAAATGCTAAACTTATCATAACTCCAACTAATGCAGATTGATTTGCTTCCAATTGGGTTTACCAACAACTTAAGCTAAACTCCTGATAGCTTCAACTGACTGCGAGCAGATCATAGTTTGATTGAAGAAAAGGTGAAATGTATTACTTTCTCCTCCAAGTGGTTGGTTTCAATAATTTACTGGTATAATCATCTAGATACCATTAAATACTAACTCGAAACCTTATTTGATGTCTTATAATACAGCAGGTTCTGTTAGGTTGTCTCTCCTCAAATCTAGGAATTGCTTTTAAAGATTAGGAATCCCCCAAAACGACTAATAATAATTTTTTCCTCTATACCCTGGGGATGTGTCCCTTACATATTTTGATCGGTCCCCTATAGGATATGTTTAGGGGACTCAGGGGCAGGTTTGAAACATCCCCAACCTATGCCTGATTTTAGAAAAAAATTTGGAAAATGTTTTGGAAACTATGTGTTTGGAGAAGGAAATGGCAGGAGATGGCTACAGCCCAGCCAGCATAAAAAGACACAAAAAGAAAAATACAATTGGAAAAAATGGGATGGGGGGCCTGCAAGGATCACCACACCCCTTTCCACTTACCTTCAACCTAAAACAGCCCCACACTAGTAAACAAAAAACACTCATTTTGCAATTTCCAAATTGTGAAGAAGACAACAAGGAAAGAGAACATCTGCAAGAAGAGAACGAATATCTAAGTCTGAGTTAAAATCTGGAATTTTCAGCAGTGTTATTTCTGAAGTTTCTAGTATATTTCATTCAAATAAATATAGCAATATTATCTTTGAAACCTACACTTTATTTGGCATTGTGGAGATTGTAAAAGGAACAAACACACTCCAAAAAAATGAGACTAGAAACAGGGCTGCATATTACATTTAAATTCTTGCAACTGCCTCCCAATATCAATATGAAGTTCTGCTGTCTCGTATATGCCTTTATGAATACACAGATTTGCATGCTGATATCACTTACAGTGATACATTGCTGTCCCTGATCTGAAGTTATGTTCTTGCAACAGTAAGTAGTGGTGCTGTCTCTGATATAACTGTAGAAGCCTGCAACAATGTGGTGCTCTCCCTCTGATTTCTATCTAGTTCCTTATGCAACCAATCTATGCCAATGGCCATGTTCAACTTGAGCAATCCAATATGGATAAGAAATTATAAAATAAACTAATTCGCTGATGATAGAATGGATTGGATATCCTTTATATATCTTGTAAACTTGGAGGGTAACAGCCTTTGGTGGTGAAGAGACATATCCCCTTAATCGCCTCTTGTCATAAATAATGATTAATGGTTCTAAGTCGCACCTTTCCATCATTACTGGTTAAGTGTTCTAATCGTTGTTATTGTTTGAAATTACTTCCTTAATCGTTTCACTCCAAGAATTATATAGATTAGTCTTTTATGCAAATTGCATACCTTTATAGGAAATCAAGTTATTAATTGATGGTGGCTTGTTAAGGTATTTAACGGAATTGTTGATTATTTATTCTTCATGCTTTAATTAGATCTTTATTCTGGACCAGCGATGGTGATAGTGAGCAAATCGTATATCTTTATATGGCTGATTCCTGAAAGTATTCTGTCTGAAACCTTATGGCAGTGATAACAAGGAATGCATGTGTGTATTGTCAATGAGGCATTGATATGTGCTGCCTTCATGATAAAGAGGGATTTATATAGGAGATCTTCATCACTACTTGTGTATCCTTAGTACTCTGATTACTGCTTCAGTATGGATCATATTAGACACCATGTACTTGGTGTGTTGCATGCTCATGAAGCCTTTCTCCCTTGATGAATGGATAACATATCGACTTGCTTGTCTTCAGTACATCTTGATCTCTTGTGCTTCTCTTGGAGACCTGATAGGAAAATCGTGAAGTCTTACAGAATAAGACAATTTTCCACAATGTTTCTATTTTATAATTGATATAAATATGCAACTAACTATTAGTTCTATGTTCAAATTGTTATCTTCTAACTCCTAGCTAATTAAAGATGCTAATCAAGGCTGCCTTGATCATCTAGTTGTTTATTATTGGTTGACTTTCTAGGTTAAAGATGGGGACATCACAGTCTCCCCTTCTTGGAGATGCTTGCCCACAAGCATTTTAGAATTATTTCTGGATCCCAAACTTGGTATGCAATACTATTCCTTGTCATGGGGGTGAAAATCCAAACCATTAACCTCCATAAACTTAGTGATGGATTACGCTGGAAGTGTTACTTATTCTTTCCACCAAACCCAAACAATCACCATTTGATCTTTGGTCTAAGGAAGGAATCTTTTTTGTTAACTTGATCCAAACCGTAATCCCTCAAACTTTTGCATGAGATAGCACTGCTAGGGTTTGTATCACTCCAAACTTGTTTCCACATATTAGGAGTTGCACTGGGGTCCCAAGTTTTATGCTTGTCTATAATCTTGTCATATGATTCCTTAATGGCTTCTTTATTCAATTTGAAAAGCGGGTGTTTAGTTCTAAATGTATAGTTGGTGAATGGTCAGATAACACAGTATTTCCCGCTCGTACCAAGCATTCATGAAACAGAACAATTGTGCTTCATAACATAAATGACAAATGATAATGATTAGACCAGAAAGTTATGTCTTTATTCCAATGTCCAAAATTGTCCATACATAATCTCCCCTCCGAGGTTCCAACCAAACAATATATAGACCCGACGGTTGGCCAAGTTGCCAACCATCACCAACTCCCAACTACCCGATGGGAACCTCTCGGCAACAACAAAACATAAACACGCATAACACACTTATAATTATTATTCATACTAACATACGTTTTTACCCCTAACATTAGCCCCCCCAAAAACGTAGTCGTCTTCCAGACGACTCAGACAAGAGAAACTGAAATGAAAAACATGGCTAAGACCAAAAAGAGGGAGGATGCGTCCCTGTAGTGGTCGTGGTAGGAGGCTGCTGTCCGGCTTGGAGTTTTATGTTCTTTTCTACCATTAACTGCCGTTCCCAGCTTCCAGTAGCTTTTTATCTTTTTGTTCCAACTGTGAAGTGAGCGCTGCCACCTGGGTTGCTAATGCCCGTGCCTCCTTCTCCTGTATGCTGCAGCGGGCCTCATAGGTAGCCATCTTCATTTCCATCTCCTTCCTCAAGCTCCTCTCTACTGTGGCCAACTCTGCCTACTTCTCACCCTCCTTTTCCAGGGTTGTTATGTACATTTGTTGAGCTTCTTTTTCCATCTTATGCTGCCACATTTGTAAGTACACCTCTCGGAAGGCCCCCTCCATGCTGCGGAAGGTAGTGCCCAATGTGCCTGTACCTCCTATCAGGTGCCTATGGGTCCAGTTCTGAATCATCTCGGGCGTATTATGGCCTGGCTACCCTTGCTGCTCAAAGTGCTGTGTGAACTCATCCTTGCACCCCTCGGTCATGAAGTGACACAGCTGTGTAGCGTCGGCTGAATTGCCGGCCTCCATCTGTCCAGTAAGCTTAGCCATGCTGCATGCAACATCAGAGAGCCCTTGTAGCTCCTCTAGGAATCGTCCGAGTGAGCCTACTGGGTCATCCGGGTCAGGTGGTGTGATATGGAGTCCTGTGAGAGCTCCTGCCGGTCCACTACTTTGCTTGTCCCTTCCCTACCGTTTCTGATCAGTGGATTTCTCTCCTGCCAGGTTTGGGACAAAGGTCTCTCTATCTGTAGTCATGCTTGGCCCGATGGCCATGTTATGTGGTGCAGGGGAAGGAGGAAGGTGTGGAGCGAGTGCAAATTGGCCTAGCCATCCGTCTAGCGAGGCGTCTATATCTTCATATGTCAGAGTGTCCAAGGCTGCCTCTAAGTTAGCTGACATCGTACCGGTTCCTGCTGACACCGTACTGGTTCCTGCTGCCACTGTACCGGTTCCTGCAGACACCGTACTAGTTCCTGCTGCCAGTGTACCGGTTTCTGCTGCCACCGTACCAGTTTCTCCTGCCACCGTACCAGTTTCTGTTGGTGCTGTACCAGTTTCTGTTTCTGCTGCATGTACAGCCAAGCTGATCTGTGGCAACGATACCCGTCGCTGTGCCAACGGTTCCCCCTCTCCAATCTTCTGGAACAACACCCCCATTGGTCGTACATCTCCCATTGGGCTAGCTACTGCAAGCGCCTCCTGAGGTACCAGGTGTGTCGAGGATAGTTTCGAGGGTGTAAATTTTACCCTCGTACTTTTCCATTGCGCTCGCAATCCTCCCTGTTGCTCCTCCCTTTCCTCTTCCTCCTGCTGCCATGACTCTGTTTCCTCTTCCTCTTCTACAGCTGCGCGACCTACCAGATGGGATCCCTCATCGCCGCTATCCGTTTCTTCCACCTCCTCTGAGTCCTCTGCGCTGCTCACCTCTTCAATCTCTACGGAAGTGTTCAATTTCCTCTTCCTTGTAGGCTACGTTGTGTCGCCAAGGATGTCTAGGTGGATATAGTAGTACATGGTGGGTTTACTTGGTTCTACCCTTCCCCTTGGTTCAAATGTCCCCCATTCTTTTGGTGGCACCTGTAGGCGTACGACGTCTAGGAACAAGTTGATAGCATGATGACACATGTAGAATGTTTTGTGTTCTAGTCTAAGGAAGTCGTGGATGCGTTTTGCCAGGAGTTGCCCCCAATTGTACACCTTCCCGCATCTGATCCCGTTCATTAATCCTATCATCCATATAGCTATGTCAGAGGCGCGGCTAGCCCCCGTCAGGCGGCTTTTGACTAGGTCCATTAACATCCTCCATTCCCCAGGTGCGATAAAGGTATGCTTCATTCCTTTGCTGTCGGCCCAGGTGCTCTTCCACTACTCTTCTGTGAGGTCGTCTCTGCACACCAAATCCATCAACCATTTCTTCTTTTCTCTGGTGAGTTTTTTGGTTGGCTTGGTAGCAGATGCTCCTTTCTCCGGTATGCCAAATACTCGCCTGAAATCCTCAGGTTTGAATGAAACCCGCATTGTGTGCCCTTGAAACTGGATGACAGAAGCTCGTTCGTGCGGGTTATAGCCTGATACCATGGTTCGCAGGACTGGCTCGAACTCTTTAGTGTTGAATGTGGGCATCTGCATAGCGTGATCGACCTGTGCCCTCCTGAGAGATTCCTTCGTCACATGGTCTGGAGGGTTTTCCTCCCACCAGGTACGGCTTTCACTGCCAATCACACTCTCGAATGCTACATTTCCTGTCGTGAGTCCCTCTGAGTCCTTTGTTGCCTTCGGTCTGCTCTTGGTTTTCTTGCTGCTGGCGGGCTCTGTGGTAGTCATGGCTGTGGCTGCACTGCAACTGCCTTTCCTGTTTTTCTTCCCATACTCCTTCCCGAGTCGTTATTATAACTGTCTGACAGATTGTCTCGCCAGTTTGTACGACCCATTGTATCCCGCTCAGTTTCCCTGCTGTACGGCTTCTTGCTTGTGTTCTGCTAGACCGACCCTTTGCCTTTTATACCTGTGTATTGCCTCTTTGATTGGCTTGTCAAGTACCTGTTGTACGGATAGGGTGTTGCCGCCATACTCCGTATGCTTCTCTGTCTGTCGTCGTACGGATTCTGTCTTGTGCAAATGCTTCTGCACGTGTTGGTGGGCACAGACCGTACACCGTACGGTGAAGATGTGCCTCTACCTTGGGCTATGTTCGTACAGTAACTCCGTACAGTATCACATGTTGGCTCTTTGAGGGTTTTCTTATGCCGTACACGTACGACAGACAATAGCCTCCATCCCGTGCCTTGTATGCCAAAACTATATGCGCAGTATGCCGTACACGTACGACAAGTGTGTGTCGTATGCCGTACGGTGATCCTTGCTCGTGCTTACCCGAACTTCGTACGCCATACATGTACGGTGAATTTGTGTTCTTCCTCGTGCTTTGTACGTCGTACGGTGACTCCTGATCTTTGACTCTCTTGTACCCTGAATCCGTACGCCGTACGGTATGATTTGCTGGCAACTCTCTGCAATCCATACGCCATACGATTCAGCTTCCTGGCGCGCGTGCCTTCTCGACTATGCAATCCGTACACCGTATGGATTGATCAACTCCCTCTGGCTTTCTTTGGCGTCAGTACAAGTGGTTATGCTCAATGCTGTCTGGCTATCGAGTTCACCCTGCTCCCTTTCTTGCGCTGTGCCTAATGGGGTCTCGTGGCAACTTTTATAAGCACTTTTCTTTGCCAGGGTTAGGGTTAGGTATACATGTTTTATTAATTTAACATAAAATACTTGCTTTTTCAGCAGTCTTAATTTTTGCTAACTATTTTTGCTTGTACTTGCCTGACATTCCAATTTTTTAATGCCTGCTGATTTGGCCTTCTTTGCTTTTTTCCTGTATTTCTCCTCCTTAGCCTTTAAGACCCCTTGTTTTTCCAATCGTCTTACTTTTTTTTTCTGACACGGCTTTTCCAATATTATTTTCTTTACCTTTAGTTTACCTCGATACCTCTTGCCCTGATTGTGCTTTCTGGCTGGCCTTATGTAGGCCACTGGCCAGTTTATCGTGTTTGTTTTTGCACGCAAGGAGTTTCCTCGTCTCCTTTGTTTCCTTCTTACTGGCCCTTTGCTTTGCTTTTTCCTCCATTTCTTCTCAGGTTCGTTGTTCCTCGCCTTGTCCTCCTTCCATTTCTTGTTTGGTTCCTGTTCGGAGTCTCCATCCCCATTGTTCCTCCTTTTTACTCCTGAGGTATTGTTGGGCGCCCTCATTCCTATTTCTGAGTCGTGCAACCACATACACACATGTGACAGTCTTCTGTAGCATTCTTGTGCACAACACGTCCCTACATATTCCAGGTCCCATATCTTGTCCACCAGTGGGGCGGGTCCCACACCCTTGTAGCGGCCGTCAATGTACCTGTCCCCGTATTGGTGGTACCATTTTACTCTTTCTCCGTCAATCTCCAGTGGTCCAGCCGGGTTGGGGATAACCCGATACAATGAGTTAGGTCCGGCCTCTACCTCGCCTGCTTCAGAAGCGATGAGGAATAGGTCCTTTGTCTTCAGTACCATTTTTAAACATGGGCCTAGGTTTGCCCCATATTCTTCTAGGTTGAGCTCTTCCTCCAGGTCCACCGGTTCCACCCCTTTAAGCATGTTCTCAACTTTCCTCCGCGCTTTTGCTTCTTCGTGAATGTCATATGCAACGTATCCCTCCCGAGCTCCTTCGTATGGGGCCCGTTTTTTCCAATATCCTGAAACTCGTACCCACACAGCTGGGTCTCTGAAATACGCATTCGTGAGATGTTTGTGAATCCTGGGAACTGCCACACCTTCCACCCTATTTGGCACAAGTCGTTTTTCCATGGCTGACAAGGGCTTTGCCCAGTCGTCATCCCTCCGATAGGGTTCTCCTTTTAGTACCGGGTCTTCCTCGACCTCCTTGTTTTGACCAATGGTCCAATGCCCTCTCGTGGCGTATCCTAGCATGTTGATCCCAATCACAGGTTTATTTCTTTCCTTGTAGATTTTTAACTTGGAACCGTTCATCGGGTCCCTGATCGGATTGTTATCCAAAGTTGCGAGCTTCATTGCTCCGTTCCTATTGACCTCTCTGATTTTATAGGGTCCGAGCCAACGGACCTTGAATTTCCTGGTCGAAGTTCGTTCCGACCATTATACTTCAAAACTAACTGTCCCGGCCGGAAGTTGGCCTTCCGCAGATGCTGGTCGTGCCAATGCTTCCGCCGACATTGTGCCACCTCAGTTGCCCATTGTGCCATCAGTCTCCGTTCATCCAGCTTTATCAACCCATCAAGCCTTGCATTCATGCTTTCGGTGTCCCCTAGCCGATTTTCCACCGCCACTCGAAGGCTCGGCACGGTGTACTCGACTGGTACCACTGCTTCCTGCCCGCACATGAGCTAAAACGGTGTATGCCCGGTAGTGACTTTGTATGTTGTACGGTAGGCCCATAGCACGACTGGTAGTCTTTCCTCCCAGTCTTCGTGTTCCACCCCACAAGATTTGTAGATTATTGATACCAAAACCTTGTTGGTTGCTTCTGCTTGACCATTAGCGCGGGGATAATACGGACTGGATAGGTTATGGAATATTTTAAATTGCACGGTCATGGTACGGATTACTTGATTGACAAAGTGCACTCCTATGTCATTGGTGATTTGGAGTGGTATCCCGTACCTGGTGACAATCTATTCATACAGGAACCGTGCCGTACTCAGAGCCGTGTTATCCGGCAAGGCCCGGGCTTCTCCCCACTTGGCGAGATATTATGTGGCAACGACAATATATTTGCACCGGTGTAGGTTACTCGGCTTGAGAGGTCCCACAAAGTCCAAACCCCATCGTTCGAATAGTTCCTGTGGTTGCGAAGGGAAGAGAGGCATGAAGTCCCTTTTGAGAGGTTTTCCCGCTCGTTGGCAAGTGTCGCATCCGATCACCCATTCTCGGGCGTCGGTGTGTAGGGTTGGCCACCATAGACCTGCCAGAAGCATTTTCCTGGTGGTTGCATCTGGTCCCATATGTCCGCCTGCCAATCCATCGTGTGCCTCCATGACACACCTCGAATTTCCTCCTCCATGACACACCTCCTCAAGATTTGGTCAGGACCCATCTTATATAAAAGCCCATTAATTAGTTGGAAGGTTTTGCTCTTTAGTGCCAACTTCCTCCGTTCTCCTGAAGGCATCTCACTTGGAAATGTGGAGGTAGATAGGTACTGGCCTGTCTTTTCATACCAGGTTTGTAGTATTGCAATTTGAAACAAGTGTGCATCTGGAAAGTCTTCGTTTACTCCCTCAGCCGGTTCTCCTGATCTGATCCTCGATAGTTGGTCCGCTATTACATGGGACTTCCCTGGCCGTAGGACAATGGTGAAGGTGAATTCCTGTAAGAGCAGTAGCCACCGGCTTACCCTCCCTTGAATGATTGGTTTATTCACTAGGTACATTAGTGCCGGATGGTCCACATAAAATGTGAACGGTGTAGCCAACAAGTAGTGCTGGAACTTCTGTATTGTGTACACCATCCCTAGTGCCTCTTGCTCCGTTGTGCTATAGTTCCGTTCGGCTTTTGACAGGAGTCGGCTTGCAAAGAAGACGGAGTGGTCTAGTCCTTGCACCCCTACTTGGGCGAGGGTGGCACCAATTGCAAAGTTGGAGGCGTCGACATGTACGTGAAATTCCTTGTTCCAGTTTGGGTACACCAATATTGGTGCACTCACCAGCCGGTCCTTCAGCTCTTTGAAGGCTTCTTCTTACTCCATACCCCATACAAACGACTCTCCCTTCCTTGTCAACATATCTAAGGGCCAGGACACTTGCGCAAAGCCTTTGATGAATCTCCGTAGTAGCCGACATGGCCGAGGAATGATTTCACCCCTGTGACATTCGTTGGGCTCTCCATGTTGACAATTACCCCTATCTTGTCTGGGTTTGTCTTCAATTTTTCCTTACAGACGATGTGGCCCAGGAGTTTCCCTTGTGGTAACATAAACCTGCACTTCTTTGGATTCAGGGCTAACCTAGCCTTCCGACATCTTTCCATGCATTCCCCCAAAGCCTTCAAATGGGTGTCCTGGTCACTAAAAATCGACCAGTCATCCAGAAATGCTCTGAAATTCCCTATTGACATTTTGTCAAAAATGTGCAAAATTATTTGCTGGAAGGTCGCAGGTGCGTTGCATAGTCTGAAGGGCATGCGATTATAAGCGTACACTCCTTCCTCCACCACGAATGTGGTCTTAAGCTTATCCTCTTCCACAATACTTATCTGATTGTACCCAGAGAATCCGTCTAGAAATGTGTATATTTCGTGCCCTGCGACTTCTTCCAGGATACTGTCAGTGAATGGGATCGAAAATGGGTCCTTGATGGTTAGTGCATTTAGGTACCTGAAATCCACACATATCCTTATCTGGTTAGCCTCTTTTTTAAGGGAGATGACTATTGGGGAAACCCAGTCACTTGTTTCCACTTTGAATATAATCCCCGCTTCCAACATTTTATTTATCTCCTCATTTACTTTGGCTGCGTAGTTTTTGTTCATCCTGTACGACCTCCTTCGTACCGGTTGGGCTCTTGGTACGAGGGTTATGCGATGCACGCATAACTCTGACAGTACCCCCTTCAAGTCTTTGTAGGTCCAGGCAAAGACGTCTTTATATTCCAGAAATATTTTGATGGCTGCTGCCTTCAGCACAGGGTTCTAGTCATCCCCTACCAGTATCACCTGTGGTTTTGCCTCATTGCCCAGATTAATCTTCTCCACACCCCGTTCCTCGTACTCGATGGGTTTATCCCATTCAAACTGGTGGGCTGGCGTGTCATTCATTCTTGCCATTCCCTCTTGGTATCTACTGTACTCCGGGGGAAAGAATTGTTCTTCCGTCCCGCCGCTTGATTCTCCTATCTCACATATTTGCAACATGTGACACTCTGGGTGGAAGACCTCATAGTCCTCCATTGGCCAATGAAAAAGTCCCGCCAGTGAATTGGTTCCATCCTCAGAACACCCGTCCAATTCCAACACTCCTTCCTCGTCGGGCTCTTTCCCTCCTCTATCTCCTTCAGAACCCCACTCCCATCGATTGGAATCTTTTGAGTCGGAGTCCGATGATGCGAGCTCTTCGCTGATGGACTGGTTCCTGAGATCAATTACATACTTATGGCTGTCATTCTCGATTGAAAGCGTATTCCTTTTCTAGTTGTGGTTAGCTTTGGCCATGATCAACCACCCCCTTCCTAGAAGAGCGTCGTACGCTTTCCTCTCCAGAGGGATGACTACAAAATCTAGAAGGAATTGCTGCGTCCCAATTACCACCTTTTGTGCCATGAGGGTGCCAAGGGGTTTGATGCCGTGCTGATCCGCACCGACCAGGTGGAAGGTTGGTGGCCATAGAATCGGCTTGCCGAGGTTTCGCCAAGTTTCCTTCGGCACTACGTTGACTTCGGACCCCCCATCAACAATGGTGTTTGTAAGCTTTTGTCCCAATATATCCATCTCCACCACTGCGAGTTTCTGCCGGACACCCACCGCTATTAGCATAGGGTTCATGGCATCCGTACCAGATCCCTTCACCGGGTCTGTACCAGACTTTGCCACCGTTTGGTGTTCCTGATCGATGGTAGTGTCCCCGGTTACATTTGTCAGAGCCATCCTTAACTGTGGCATGGTCTGCAGAAGGTCAGACACCCGTACGGGTATTGTGGTTTGTAACATCTGCTTGATGATAGTTTTCTCTGGTTCCGACCGGACTGGTGTATCAACAGCCAGGTGCGAGGCCTTGCACTCTCCAACCATCGCCCGCTCGATATCCGCCCTTGCCTCCTGGAGCCTTTCTTTTTCCGTGCAAGGGTCAGGGTACATGGCTTTCTTGTTCTGCAACCTTGTGATTGCCAATAAGTCTTCTCTTGATCCCTCCACATCGAGCATGTTTACCCCTTTTTGCTTTGGACAATCTATGTCCTCGTGATTTCTTGGACCGCACCATCTGCACAACAAACTTCCTGCATCACCTCCATTTTGGCACTCTCGGGCAAAGTGGCCCCATTCGTTGCACTTCCGGCACTGAATCATGGGTCGCCCCTTCCCATCGTATTGAATTCTGCTCCTTGGTGTGTTATTATTGGATCTGTTGTTCCCTCGCCGATTGTTTCTGTACCCTCCAGGTGAGGCGTCGGAGTTTGCTGTTGGCTTCGGCGGTGTCGTCGGCGGTGTGGCTTGGTCAGGTTGGGCGTAGAGCACTTGTGTGCTCCTTGCTTTCAAGTTGTACGAGCATTCCTTAGTGGAATGTCCCATTACTTGGCAGATGTCACAAAAAACTTTACGGGGACAACTTCCTTTAGTGTGTCCTTTCGTCTTGCAGTCAGTACACCATAGTTCTTTTCCTTCCCTACCACTTTCTTTGTCACCTTTTAACTCCATCATCCTCATCATATCCTTCCGGAGTGCTTGCACGGTTTTGGATCCCCCGTCGTTGTCTATAAATGTATTCTAAATTTCCAATTTAATGGATAGGTTATATGCAAGCTGTTGTATTTTAATTTAATATTATGTCAATGATACTAATATTGTAATCTTTCACTTTTACTGCAGGTAAGGAGAATGAACATTTATTGATTTCGATGTCATCTCCTTTGATTAGAATGATGTATAAGTATTAGGGTGGCCACGATCAAGTGGCACCTTGATCGGACATGTCTTTTAGACATGTCTGACCAAGATGTCACTTGGTCGTGACCCCTGCTAATAACAGCCGATTCATAACTAATCGGTGCTTCATACATACCCGATAATGAATCGGTATCTTTAATAATACCTGCGTTTATACTATGCCTGATAATGAATCGGCATCATTAATCATAACATCGTTTATATCATGCCTGATAATGAATCGGTATCATTGCTGATGATAATAGTGCTTAATCATATCCGATTGGTATGTTATGTTAATTGTTAATTGTTACAGATAAAACATACCCGATTATGAATCGGTATCAAGGCATATGAATTATAAACAATAACAATGTATGCTATCGAGTTAATACCCCGATAGCATATTAATGCCGATATGGATCGACATTAATATGCTATCGGGTTAATAGCCCGATAGCATTATAGATTGATGCTTAACATAGTTAAGCAGGTTGTCAATCTAATCCAATATTAATATGAAAACATAAAGCATGAAATGAGTAAACAGAATATAGGAGATTACTGAGTTAGAAGATTCTTATCTTGCAGAGGCTACTAATGCATTAACACTCCCTCTTAGCTTTTGGAAGATAAGGTAACCTGCATCACATTTCTTTTTCAAAGTGTCAGTCTTCAAGAATATATATCATCTATACATATAATATGAAGTACCATAAGAACATAAGATACAAACATAAAACATTATCCTAAGTATGTGACATAGAGTATCACCAATCTATGTGAGATAATAGACTCATCATTTTAGTATGACAAGATATCACCTAAACACGTGATATCAGTATTGCCTAAACACGCAATACAGAGGATAAACATATGAGGATGGTTAAGTTCTCATCTTATCCAAGTTGTGATATGTGCACAAACATTTCATTCAAATATTTTATCACAACAGCATCATGGCACATCCATGACATACCAGAGATCTAACAGGATAACTGGTTTGGGAATCATAAGATCGTCACCTTATGATGTCTGCATGCAAGTGTTCATAATTTGAGAGATCGTCACCTCTTAGACATGAGCACAGGGGGTAAAAACCTAGAATGTCTCAACATGACAAAAGAAGTTTACATTTTCAACATCTTATTTACAAGGCAGATTACCTTTCTATCATACCTAAACCCTTTCTGAAGTGATCAACCTTCACTCTGGAAAGTGGTTTGGTTAGAATATCTGCAGTCTGATCTCCTGTACTAACATATTCTAATTTGATCACATTTTTGTCTACCATGTCTCGCACATAATGGTATGGGATCTCAATATGTTTGGATCTATCATGGAACACTGGATTTACTGAAAATTTTATGCAACTTTGATTGTCGCAATGGATGATAGTAGGTTTCATCGGATTGCCAAACAATCCCACAAGCAACTTTCTAAGCCATACTGCTTCTCGGGCTACCATGGAGGCTGCAATGTATTCGGCCTCGGTGGAACTTTGCGCTACAGAAGACTGCTTTCTGCTGATCCAGAATATCATGGCTGATCCCAAACTGAAGCAGCACCCAGAGGTGCTTTTCCGATCAGTCACACTTCCAGCCCAATCTGAATCTGAGAATCCGTGTAGATTAAGATTAATTTTCTTATACTTGAGACCAAGGTTTAATGTGCCTTGCAAATATCTCATAATGTGTTTTACTGCTACTAGGTGTATTTCCTTTGGCTCACACATAAACTGACTTTAAGGCATTTACTGCATAGCAGATATCTGGTCTTGTATTTACCAGATACATGAGAGACCCAATCATTTGCCTATATAGAGTAGGGTCAACTGAAGGTGATTCTGCTGCTGCTATTTAAGTTTATGAAGATTGGTTTCCATTGGAGCAGTCATAGGTCTACAGTTGAGCATTCCAAATCTCTTTAGAATATCTAATGTATACTTGCCTTGGTTTAGAACAATATTGTTAGGATTCTGCCATACTTCCAACCCTAGGAAATAATGAAGGAATCCCAAGTCCTTCATATCAAATTCTTTGGATAGCTCTTTCTTGCATTGATCTATAAGATGATCCTCTCCTGTGATTAATAAATCATCAACATATAAAATCATTATTAGCATATCACCTTTATTCTGTTTGTAGTAGAGATTAGGATCTGCTTCATTTTTAGAGAAGCCTAGTGTTGATAGATATGTGTCAATTCTTTCATACCAGGCCCTGGGAGCCTGTTTGAGCCCATATAGGGCTTTCTTGAGTCTGCACACATGAGATTCTGTATGATGGATCTCAAACCCTTCAGGTTGCTCTAGGTATACTTCTTTAGATATCTCTCCATTTAGAAAAGTTGTCTTTACATCCATTTGATGTACCTTCCATCCCTTTGCTGCTGCAATAGCTAGTATAGCCCTTACTGAGGTATATCTTGCTACAGGAGCAAATGTTTCTTCATAGTCTATCCCTTCCTTTTGAGAAAAACCTCTGGCTACAAATCTTGCCTTATATTTTTCAATGCTGCAATCTGCTGCATGTTTGATCTTGAAGAGCCATTTAGAAGAAACAACAAACTTCTTAGTTGGCCTAGGGACAATTTCCCATACATCATTTTTCATTATGGATTTATACTCTTCAGACATAGGATCCTTCCATACTTGATGTTTAAGGGCATCTGTTACATTGTCAGGTTCGTTTTTAGATAGATCATTCATAAGAGCAACATAGCTAGTAAACTTATTAGGTCTTTTGCTTTCTCTGAAGGTTCCAGAGGGAGCAGCAAACCTCTGAGCTTCTTCTACTGTTTTGGTGGCCCATAGTGGTCTTTTTTTGATATTTCTAGGTGTGTTTTCATTTTCAGTTTCATCTAGATTCTCCCTCTGAAACTCAGGGGTAGGATTTTCATCTAAGTTAGAGGTAGGTATGTAGATTTCAGGTTCTATGAAGTTCTGAGCTCTTTTGAAAGCTAGGTCTTCTTCAAATATTACATCCCTAATTAGTTCAATATTTCTTTGACCAGGTACATAGATTCTGTAGGCTTTGGAGGTTTCACTATATCCTACAAGCAATCCTCTCTTTCCAGAGGGTTCTAGTTTTAGTCTCTTTTCTTTAGGTATATGGATATAGACAGGACATCCAAATATCCTAAGGTGACTAATATCAGGTTTAATTTTAGTGAATACTTCCTCAGGAGTTTTATCCTCAAGATGGGAGTGAGGGCACCTGTTTTGTATATATACAGCAGTGCTGGAAGCTTCAGCCCAGAGATTAGTGTTAAGCTTTTGATCTAGTATCATGGCTTTGGCAGCTTCAACGATAGTTCTATTTTTCCTTTCTGCTACCCCATTTTGTTGAGGGTTATAAGGTATAGTAAGCTCCCTCTTAATCCCATTATCTATACAAAATTCTTTAAATGAATCTGATGTATATTCTCCCCCATTGTCGGTTCTTAGGGTTTTAACTTTGTTTCCTGAGTGGTTTTCAGTTAGTGATTTAAATTCTTTAAACCTAGAGAGGATCTCTTCTGATTCTTTACTTTTCAGAAAGTAGATCCAAGTCTTCCTAGAGTAGTCATCAACAAATATTACATAATACAAGAATCCCCCTAGAGAGGATACGGACATAGGTCCACATACATCAGAATGAACTAACTCTAGAATTTTGCTAGTTTTCCTAGTGCTATTTTAGAATGCACCTTTGGTATTCTTACCTAGGGCACATCCTTTACATGCCCCTGAATGATCTTGCTTTAATTTGGGTAGACCTGTGACAAGGTTTCCCATTGAAGATAAAGCCTTAAAATTCAGATGACCTAATCTTCTGTGCCAAACTTCATTTGCATTAGTGGCTTCATGGATTAGAGCTAGATTGGTTTCCGTGCACAGCTCATACAAATAACCCTGTCTCTGTCCAATGGTCTTTGCCTTCTTGATGGAGGAGTTCCTTGGCCAGGCCAATACTTTGTTGTCCATGAACGTCACTCTGTATCCTTTATCTTCCAGTGCTGATATAGAAACCAGGTTTCTTTTGATACCGGGGACATATAGTACTCCTTCAAGCTGTAAGGTTATGCCTGTCTTTAATTTGAGGGTGCAGGTTCCTACTCCTCTGACTGGATATGTGGAGTCATCTCCGATGGTTACGTCCTCATCACTCTTCTCTGTCATGGAATCAAGTGCTTCTCTAAACCCAGTGATGTGCCTGGATGAACCACTGTCAATTACCCATGAATTGATTTTGTTAGAAGCTTGACTTGTGAGTGCTGAATAGAATACGTATTTCCCGGAGTCATCTTCTCCTTTAGTCTTCCCTGCTTTGACAAATGTAGCATGTTTCTTGGTTCTTTCTGGGCATTTTGCAACGAAGTGTCCGAATTGATCACATCTGTAACATTGAATATGAGATAAGTCCTTCTTTGGAGTGTTCTTGCCTTGACGACCTTTTCTCTTTCTAAACTACCTTTTCTTGTTTTGCTTGTTGGAGTTGGTGTTTAGAACCTGCAGGTCTTCATCTATATTCTTGTGTTTCATTCCTAATTTGTTCAATCTTGATTCTTCTTGGAGACAGTCATCCCTTAATCTTTCAAATTTGGGATATTTGGACCTTGCATTGATGCCTTGGACGAATGTGCTCCATCCACTAGGCAACCCATCTAAAGCAATGAGTGTTAGTTCTTTGCCTCGGATCTCGTAGTCCAGAGTTGCAAGTTCATCTTTTAGAACTGATATCCGCATGTAGGCGTTGATTGTCTCCCCTTTGTTCATGGTGATATGATTTATTTCTCGTTTTAGTGCTAGAGTTCGACTTGCATTTGATATCTCAAATGTGCTTTCAAGAGCTTTGAACATTTTATAGGCTGTCTGATGTTTTCTTATGATGGGCATTATGTTGTTTCTCACCCCAACTATTATTTTTATCGCTTTCTCATTTCCTTCAATCCATGCTGTTTTGTCAAGTTCATTCTCGGGTTGATCATTTTTAGTTTGAACAAACGAATCTACTTTGTTCTCCTTTAAGATCATTTGAATTCTGAATTCCAGGCTGAAAAATCATCGCCACCTCCGAGTCTGTCTTCGAATCTAATAGCACTGGCCATTAGAAGAAATGTGATGTAGTATATATAACCTTGTTCTTAAATTTGTTTCACGAAATTAAATAGCCTCAAGTTCGATCAACTTGGCTCTGATACCATGTAAATGTATTCTAAATTTCCAATTTAATGGATAGGTTATATGCAAGCTGTTGTATTTTAATTTAATATTATGTCAATGATACTAATATTGTAATCTTTCACTTTTACTGCAGGTAAGGAGAATGAACATTTATTGATTTCAATGTCATCTCCTTTGATCGGAATGATGTATAAGTATTAGGGTGGCCAGGGTGGCCACGATCAAGTGGCACCTTGATCGGACATGTCTTTTAGACATGTCCGACCAAGATGTCACTTGGTCGTGACCCTTGCTAATAACAGCCGATTCGTAACTAATCGGTGCTTCATACATACCCGATAATGAATCGGTATCTTTAATAATAACTGCGTTTATACTATGCCCGATAATGAATCGGCATCATTAATCATAACATCGTTTATATCATGCCCGATAATGAATCGGTATCATTGCTGATGATAATAGTGCTTAATCATATCCAATCGGTATGTTATGTTAATTGTTAATTGTTACAGATAAAACATACCCGATTATGAATCGGTATCAAGGCATATGAATTATAAACAATAACAATGTATGCTATCGGGCTAATACCCCGATAGCATATTAATGCCGATATGGATCGACATTAATATGCTATCGGGTTAATAGCCCGATAGCATTATAGATTGACGCTTAACATAGTTAAGCAGGTCGTCAATCTAATCCAATATTAATATGAAAACATAAAGCATGAAATGAGTAAACAGAATATAGGAGATTACTGAGTTAGAAGATTCTTATCTTGCAGAGGCTACTAATGCATTAACATTGTCTTCGTCCGTGCTGTCACCATCGCTGGTCCGTCGTTTCCCCTGGGATGTCTTGTTTTCACTTTCAATATCCATGGCACAGTTGTATGCTTCATCGTACGATGGCGGAGGAACCACTTTCATTGTCCTTCTCAGGGATAGTGCCTGGAAATGGCTATATGCCGGGAAGGTACTATGTGCCTGGGAGGTACCGTACGCTCCTGGTCTGGTCGAGCCCCTGCCAACCAAGCTTAGGTCACCTTCGCTTCTATAGTCCCTCCTTCCTGGGGTTTCCGGGTCTGATCTTCCTATTTTGATGCCCTCGGACAAGGACAAATTTTTAATGCCAGACAACGTTGCTTCAAAAATAGTGGCGATTTCCTCGTGCAGGTCTCATATCGCCTCCTCTCCTTGTTCGGAAAATTCCGATTGGGTGCTTTGTGATTCGGCTCTGGAGTCTTCTTCACTTGACGTCGAGTGTGGGGCCTAGTCGGTGAGATCTTCCTCCGCTACGTTTGGAAGTGGCAGGTTCCTGGCGACCTTGGCCAACTCCTTCCACATACACGGTTTTTGCCTCTCCTGACTACGACTCCGACTCACACTCCGACTTCTGCTGTGTTTCTCCGGATTCTCCGGACTCCTCGAATCGGCAACCTCTCTTAGTCGCCGTCTCCTGTCGGCCTGTTCTTTTATGTGGAGAGATCTTCGTACAGTTCCCTTGTTTACTCCTTCGGTAGCAGTGGTACGTTTGTCTTTGTTCGGCCGTAGGGGCATCAAGTGCCAGAGGTACGGTGCCGACTAGCCTCCCTCTCCTCTTCCTCCCTACGACTCTGTTCCTCCTATCGTCGAAGATCTTGTTGCCGTCAGAGTTCCTTTGCCGTTTCCTCCCTTTGGTCTTGGAGTGCAATCAAATTCTTGGCGAGTAACCTTGGAATACTCCCGAGTAGGTCAAAGACGGGGGTGCTGACAGTGAGTTCACCATGTACCGTGCCTTCCGAGACGGCTCTCTCATGAGCCTCTCGCTGCACGTACTGCGTGACCGACACGTCCCACAACTCCACCAAGTCTGCCGTCAACTAATCCTCTCGTTCCTCTTCCGTAGTACTCTCTTCGTGCGTGTCGCTGTCCACGACAATTAATTGCTGATTAAATGGTCGGCCCATTAATTGCTTCCGCCTGCCGCCAGAGTTATCTCCAGGTTCGTTCAGGTAACGACGCCAAAATGTTAAGTCCTAAATGTATAGTTGGTGAATGGTCAGATAACACAGTATTTCTCGCTCATACCAAGCATTCATGAAACAGAACAATTGTGCATCATAACATAAATGACAAATGATAATGATTAGACCAGAAAGTTATGTCTTTATTCCAATGTCCAGAATTGCCCATACATAATCTCCCCGCCGAGGTTCCAACCAAACAATATATAGACCCAACGGTTGGCCAAGTTGCCAATCGTCACCAACTCCCAACTACCCGACGGGAACCTCTCGGCAACAGCAAAACATAAACACACATAACACACTTATAATTATTATTCATACTAACATACGCTTTTACCCCTAACAACGGGTTGTCATAGGTCACATTAGTTTCAACCTCAAACAATGGATTATAAATGAGTTGAAGGTTATCCTTGTTTGTTATCTTTTGTATCTCAACTCCCCATACCTTCAATGTCACCTTTCTTTGTTTGTCTTCCACAAGGTGATGAGACTGAATACAAGAATTAACTTTTGATTTACTTGCACTAGAAGCATTACTCATCTCATTGTCAACCATGGATGCTAAGTATTCTTCGGGAGGTGATAGAGAATTTTGGTTGACACCCTTATTACTAAGCAACCTCACATAATCTGAATTATGATTCCTCGATTCAATCTCTACTATATCATCTCCAATGCATGATCCTTCAGATGGTGTAAGGTCAAACTCACAATCCTCATGAGTCCATGTAATTAGTTCACTTGTGATAGAGGAAACTCATGAAGAGTCAACTACTTCTTTCCCTTTAAAGGTGTCAAAAATTATTTCCTCTTCTAGTATCTTGAAATGCTTAGTAATCATGTTCTGATTTTCTGCTTCTTGTTGTGCTTGATGATTCGGATTAAACTTTTCTAAGACTTTATGATTGACAGTTGTTAAACACTTTACACCTTCTTCCTTTGATGTAGCAACCTTCAAAGCTTCTAACGACATTTCTTGTGAAACTCTTGATGCAATTTTGCCATCATTCTTTTCTTGTTCATTCAAGTGTTCATGCTTTTCAATTTGTCTCATTAGGTCAAGGTGATGACCTCTATTTCTTTAGGCGAGTACTTCACCCTTAGTTCTATGTAGTCTCTACTGGAGAGATGTCATGAAGCAATCCTCCCTTAATCCAATCTTGTTGAACTTGATCTCGTAGATCAATCGTGGGTTTGACTTCTCGGTGTTCTTCTTTAGATGGGAACGTTGCTACTATTGGCCTTGAACTTGTTGTAGACATACGTCTAGTTGGAGTTTGAATGTTGATGGATTGATTTTTAATACCTCCTTTGTTGCCATTTTCGTTCACTTGTACTATATGCCCAACAATTGAGTCGGTCTTTCTTGAGTGCTTCATGCTGAGCCCGTTATCACTAAGGTTTGCGCCCCTAGCTAAGCCTAGACTCAGCTAACCTGTGACACATGGGAGTACTTTCAGGTTGTGGTACCCTATAACGAAAGTAGACCTCCAAAGAGGGCTGGTTCCCTATGAAATTTCCTAAAACTATTGATTTTTTGACAAGGAAAAAGGGTAGAAAAATGCTTTGAAAATGAAAACCTACACTAACTTGAGGTGATGCACCAAGATATTTTGTTTTTTGATGTTTTTGAAACAATTGACTACAATGGATTCAACAAAGATACTAATTATGTTCACAACTCATTTGTTCCTATGATGACAATAAGCACTTCATATAAAGGCCATTCCTTTCAGCTTGCATAAGAGATGAAATAAACCATACATAAATGCTGGCTGAAATAAAATTTTGACACAATATATAAGCTGATCAAATCAAAGGAATGTTTACTAAAACATCATATTGATGCATGAACAACAAAGGACTGCAAGTCAAATCACAATGTATACTCAGCTTAACACAATGTAAATGACACAAAAATGAGCAGGAACAGCTGAATTCATTGAAATTCCATTAGAATCTGATTACAAAACATACAAATAGCTCTGATTTTCATATATAGTAAGTTACAAGAGATAACACAACTGAATACATTGAAAAATCAGAGGTGAACCCCAAAGGTTTGAGTTACAAGGCTAAATTCATTGTTGAACATACAGGTAAAAAGCAAGAACTAACTAAGAATGAGTTGAAGTTTGCCTTTTTATTGAAAGCTGTTCCTACAATTTTAAATTTGAATTTCTGGCTCCTTTTGGTCTTCTTGATTGAGCTGACCTGTAGGGTGTGCTGGCTGCTCCTTATCCCCGAAATCAAGTGGCTAACTGATTATGAATTTGAAATTTCAGCTGCTAGGCGAGATGACTTAAAAATGCCTCAAAAAGTGGACTGAAACTGAAGATATGGAGCTGATTTTGCTCCCAAAACTGCCTTTGACTGATGGACAACTCACGTGGGCCTTCAAATCAGGTGTAAAGCTACTGTCCACCCCTCAAAAATTTCCTCAAACCATAGGATTTCCTTTTGGCCGACCCCTTTTGATTAGATTTGAAAAAATTGAGCTTGCATTGATGAGCAATTTGAATTTGAAATTCAAATCTTGCCACTTGTCATCTTTGGTGTCACAACTTTGATCTGGATGTTGAATTGTGCCTCCTTTTCACTATCTTGAACCCTCATAACAGTGATCTCTGTTCTTCATTTAGACTGTTATAGTACCCTTATACTTCTGCTCATACTTGACCATGTTTTGGACAACAAGATCATTATCTTGCTTGATCTCTAATACCCATCTTCAGTTATGACTGTAGAACTCATGGCAACAGACAGACCTACCCTACCCTTTCATTATTGAAATGTTCTTTTCTAGCACTGTCATTTGGATGGGCAACGTGTATCTCTGTTTATTGATCGTAAATGACCAAAGGCTGCAATTATGTATTGTTGACAGTACTCTCCATTAGTACTACTGCCTTTGTTTGTGTGACTTTATCAGTGCTACTAGTGAAGGCCTTTAGTAGAGGCTATTACTACTCTGATTTCTATATCTACAATATTCCCCTTTGTTGTAGCTTTTCTGTCCTTAGGTGTTTGTCACTGTTCTTTGTCCATTTGAGGACTGCTCATAGAAATGCCTTGAAATGACTCTTATTGCTGCTATGATCATTCCCTTTTGATCACTGTGATGTCTCTAGCAGCTCTGAGGTAGTTGTGACAATGACTGTTATGACTATAGATTAGGCCTTAGATCCTTTACCAGCAATCTTTATTGCCCCTTGGAGATGTGAGACTGTTCTTTGATTGTTCTGATCATTTGTGAGTTTCTTTATGCACTGTGGCTTTGACCAAGCACTGTATCATTTGATGAGGACTGATGCTAATACTGCTCTATCTTTACTGTCTTGAGCTTGTAACCTTCTTCTCATACTAAAGACAAGGCTATTGTCTCCTGAGATTCAAAACTATAGCTGCTACCTTGGCCTTCTAAAAGACTGTTTCTCATATGATTGTGCTCACACTGTCTTTGCTTTATGAAGCAGCTCTGTGTGCTACTATTCACTATTACACAGTCTGCTGTGACTCTGTTTTGACAAAAGGACTATCACTGTTCTCATCTGTTACAACAATGGGCTATTGTCATGACCACTGTGACTGTATTTTCTGGAATCTTTACTCTTTGTTAACAGTGGTTTCTGTCATTGATCTGCTTATGACTGTGTACCTTTTTTGATTGGCTCTTGACCTTTACGTCTTTGCTATGGATCCTATTCTTACTGCTCTTGCTCACAGTGTATGAAGGATTTTGAAACTACATTGGTGGGCCCTTTATGACTGAGGCAGTCACTATTGACTGTGATTCTTCTTTGTTCTAGCCTTATGACAGTCCCATGTATATCTCTCTGTGCTTGGTGATGATAGGCTCTTTGTGACTTCATAAGGATGCTCAAGTATTGGTTAATGGCAGTCATATGTTTTTGACGACTGACTTTTGTATGGGTTATCACTGTAGGTCACCTTGACTGTCTAAGGGCCCTTTCATATGTTGTGAATGGTCATGGTGTAGCATGTTTTGTACTCTATACTGTAGCTTTTGAATGTGACCATGCCCTGTTCCTCTGTCATTGTTTTGTGCATGTCATTGAATTCTTTGATGAAACCATTGTATAGATCACTATGTCCTTTTTTTTTTCTTTATTTCTGTCCATTGTGGTCTTGTTGACTGTTTGCATTGAAATGACTGTGTTAGTCTCTTCAACTGTCTAAAATACTTTCATTATCTTTCCTTGGCAAACCGACTGTCAAAAATCTGCTATGTTGTTCTTTATTCACAACCATTTCAAAACTCCATGCTACTCCTTGACTCTATAAATGCCATTTCATGGTATTCTTTCAACATATCTTTGACCTTTTGAATCACCTTATGGGACTTTTACAGGTCTGAGACATTTCTAAGTCTGTGATGGCTGCTCTAAGCACTGTCTTTGGGAATCATGCCCTTCTAGACTGTCATAAGATTTTAACAGGGACTGTTACTTTGTTGCTCAGGCCCTCCTCTCTTTGAAGCATCATTTGTAGAGGTTATGACTTAGTGCTTATAAACCCTTGGGCTGCAACAAACTCACTGTGTTTGGCTTTGATAAGCCATTCATGGTGAATTCCATTGCTCTTATCCTCTGTAGCAGCCCCTTTGATGCTTACCACTGTCATGATTTCATAGTGAGATCTCATTGCCTTTTGAATACTCTGAGACTGCACTTAGCATCTTCATTACCTTGGGAATAACTCCATGCATTCCCTTTCATAGCCCCTTCTTTGCATCTTTGTCGTCTTGGACTGTTAATGTATTAGCTGGGACTGCCATTATGACTGTGCACTGTGTAGCTTTCTTATCTTGACATTGTCTTTGAATACTTCTCAAAGTCTTTGAAAAGACTCAGTTCATAATGCTCAGTGAAGTCTGCTTGCAGCTTTATCAGGTCCTGAGATTTTGTTGCTCACTGTTTGGGGACTGTTCTTTATTCTGAATGTTTACCCTCAATACTGTATCATTGAAATAGACTTCTTCTACCAATACTTTTGAGGTCTTCTTCTGCTGTGATGACTGCTTACTGTTTATTATCCTTATATTGCTCAATGCTCAAGACCTTTGATAGACTGCTCACTGAGTTGTGATGTTCTTCATGCTCTTTCAATGAAGACCATGCTTCTTTGAATCTTCAACACCAATGCCTCCCTATTCTCAATAAGAAACAGTCCCGTGACTGTGATCTATGAGATAGTGACTGTCAATCCTTCTTAAGCTCTTCTATGATCACGATCATTGTCCATAAAGGTTGCTCACACACCATTCTTGATCTGCTGCTCTAAGTTTCTATGACTGTCTTAAAAGCTGCCCTATGGACTGTATTTAGCCTGTGCATCCTTCCTTTTGATATTTAGGGCTGTCAATTTGATTGCAAGAAGGCCTTTATCTTGACCTTCATTAGGTATCAAATACCATATCTCCATCTTGGGCTGCTGTCTTTTCTTTTGTTCACGACACTTCTCTCATAAGACTGCTTTTTTCCCTTGATGATTGCTACAGGTTCTTTGACCATTGTAATATGATCTCCTCTTTGCTGCATTCTATCATTGGCCTGTATCTGTAGCTTGGCTCTGCTCATACTCTGTCTTTTATACATGCTGGACTGTCAAATGTTTTCATTGACATTCACTTTCTTAGCCAAGTTTGCCATTCCAAACCCTTTGTACTTCATTTCTTCTATTATCTTTCTTGAATTTTGATATGCTTTCTAACAGTGAAGCAGCTACAAAGACTTGTGAATCCTTGGAAAAGATCAATACAACAACACTTCACAATATAATAAGGCTGCTTCATATTCACATGACAACATCAATCTGTGGCTCCTTTTGAGAGCAGCTCCTCTATATTGTTCTTTGCACCTGATCTTTGTTATTCTTGATGTTGCTATGGATATTCTTCCCTATGGTGGCAAATGGACTGTCACAGTCATTATCTTCTGCTCTTTGTATTGTGTCACAGTCCTAAAAGTCCTTCTCGGGTCTGATACTACTCTTTCATTCTTTTCAACTTGTAATGGCTCTAAACTTTAAGAGAGACGGTGAATATTTCTCACTGTTTTTCTGTCACAAGAATTTGCAGCCATCATTTTCCTTGGTATGCTGCAAAATTGTCAAAAATGTCTTTTGGGAGGGTCTAATACCGTCTCTGCCATTGTCTATTGCTTAAATATATACTTCTTAACCTGTGGCTATCAATTTTTTTTTTATCTATCCTTTTGTCCCAGACCTAGGGTTAGATCTATTCACATTTATAAGCCCTTTTCAATCAGTCAATGGTGTTCTTCTTTATGCAACAAACTGAGCCATCTTTTATGAAAAATAGGAAGAAAGTAATGAAAACTCTTGTTCAACATCAAGCTCTATGTAAAATGCAAAAGATTTCCTCTCTTAATGGGAGATAAAAAGAATGCATGGCCTTTCCTACCTATGCACCCTTGCTTATCTCTCAAAACTACTCCTTGATGATGCTGAGTCATAGAAATCTCTGCGTGGATCCTGAGCATCTCTCCTTCTGTAACTGGACTTGAGAACACCTTGTTCTCACATAAAGAGTTGAAACAGGAAGAAAAGCTTCTTACAAACTGGAGAGAAGACCCTAATCTCAAAATGTAAGACTTAATATTCTAAACTATAAGTTTCCTCCAAAGTCTTCTTGGAGTGCAAAAATAGAAAATTCATTTCTTTTCTCCAGAGGGTACGTGGGACCCACAATATGTCTCTTTAAAAGATTTAAGAAGTATTTTGCAATAAACAAAAGCTTTTAACTCTTGGATGACTAAATAAGATTATGAAACCTTATTTAAACACAAAAGTACACCTTTTGAGACATAGGACTCATGGCAAACTTTTGCAATTTGACCTACCAAACCAACCTCACCTTAAAATTTTTAAATGGCATAAGCAGACCCTAGAATGTATATTTATGACAAAAGTCAAAATGTACAACAGAGCCATGGATGGACTCAATCTATAATTGTACCAACCCTTGATTTGACCTCATCTTTTGGTTCTTCTGAAAGAATTTTCCACATTCTGGCAGGTTCTTTATCACTCATAAACATTCATAGGCTGGCAGGAATGCTTGCTCTGATACCACATGTAGTGTCCCCTTATTTATATTCTAAGGAATAAGGGAACAATTAACTTAAAATCAATTGCAATAAACTTCTTCTTATAAGTAACTCTAAATCCTTATGAATATTACAATACTGACAACAAATAATAATAGAATGACAATTTATCAATTCTGTAATATATGATAATATAAGTATCGAATAATCTGCAAATAGTAATTTGGTAGATTGGATGGAATTATCACTGCTGTTTCTGATATAACTTGAGGGATTATGCAAGGTTAAGATGTTCCAATCTGCAGATATATAGAGATCTCTGCTCTTGCTGATGTATTGATGTGAGATATGCAATGAGCCTCCTAATTCACTGATAGCAAGAATGCTATATTGCTGTGTCTGATTGGTCTTTGAGAATATGCAATTATGGTGGTGCTATTTCTGATTTACCTCTTGAAGTATGCAACCTGTTTGATGCCAAAGGCAAATGCTCGATTGAACAGATCCAAATATGGATACAAATAAAAAATAAAGACAAAATCCGATGATTCTCTGGCTTGCGGGTTGATACTCCTTTTATATCTTTCATGTATCTTTTTCTAAAGGTTGCGACTCTTTAACAACCCTTGAATTGTTGTGTCTTTCCCTTAATAAAATGAGATTGTATTTATCAAACTTTGCTACTTAATTATAATTGCGTCTTTTACTAATTATAATGATACTCTTTTAAAAGGTTAATTGCACCTCTTCATAATGAATGGTTTGCACATTAACAAAGTAATTGAAGTCGTTGTCCATGGTCTGAATGAGATCGCTGCTTATTACTTTAACTTGATTTAGTCAGCCATCGTATAACTAATTATGAAGCAGTTTGCTTATCTTGACCATGGTTTACAGATACATATTGTTTTGTCTTTCATTTGGTGATCAGCATATGTTGCAATTACATTTATTGCCTTACTTTGATTTCAGTTAATCTAGAATACACATTGCTGCATTTGTAGGATGTAGTAATCGTTGTTATTGTTGATCACTTTGATTGCTAAACAGATTGCCACCTTGCTGTGCATCATATTGCTGCTTACTAATAATTAAATTACATCCCTCCAGCCATAGCCAAGTCGGCTTGTCTTGAACACACAAAT
This sequence comes from Cryptomeria japonica, assembly GCF_030272615.1. Lineage (NCBI taxonomy): Eukaryota > Viridiplantae > Streptophyta > Pinopsida > Cupressales > Cupressaceae > Cryptomeria > Cryptomeria japonica. Next base: position 347,179,963 of record NC_081410.1, read on the forward strand.
TTCTGTCTGGTCGGTTTGCTGACTTTGTTCTATCGCTGTCTCCTTTTGACTTCATTCTGAATTGCCTTGACTTCTTTAATTTTGCAACTTCTTTAAGCTTCAGGGCCACGAGAAACATGATGGCTGCTATAACTGTAAATCGCTGACTTATAACATTTAGTTACCTCCTTCATAATGTGTGAGGTTGGCGACATTAAGTTTAAATCTTTAATCTAAACTTCTATGTGATCGCACCTATATCCTTCACTAGATTATATGTTATTGAACCTGCTCCATTTATATAAATCGTTGTCTCGTAACTATTTATTCTTTTGACTTGGTTGATTTGACTTAAGACTTTCAGTCTATCCTTCCATTGGTGCCTCATGAAGATGCTTGAAAATAACTAAAATGTTAGTTTAGATGGGGACATCACAGCTTTCTTATTTTGCTATTATTTTTTCAAAGTCTCCAAAGAACCTTTTTATTCTGGACATTTTTAAATATGTTTTGAAACAATAGAAACAAGCTCCTTTTTTCAGATTTTGAAGTGTATTCTATTCCAATATTTTTTAGAGTTGTAGAGAGAACTTTGGGATTACCTGCAACTAAGTTGATTGTTGTCTCCTTATTTCTCTTTCTAGAGCCGTTATGGCTGCTTCAGTACAGGGAGGCACCTGAATCCAGTCTTAGCTTTGTGCCCTTTATCTCCCTTCATCTCCCTCAATCTTTGGCTTTTGTTCATCATCTTATCTTCCAAATGTCTTCCACATCTTGAGGGAAATGGTTCCAGATCTGAAACCCTTTGAAGAGGGCCTGCTGGGGGTTCTATATTAGCAGCCAAGTCTGAAGACCCTTTTTCAAGAAAACCACCCTTTGGTTCCAACCTTTTCATCACACCTGTTATCTGTTTGTTCATTTCCTTAATTTTGACTTCTTTTCTTTCCTTTTCTATTGGAATTTTCCATTCCACCATTTGAAAATTTCTTGCCAATTGTCCATAGCCAAAGTGTTTTCAACATCAATTGTTTGCACTCAAATCCCTTGAATCAATAGCGAATTTATGTGCTGAGTAATTACTGAGGTCCATTGAAATGCAAATCCTACCATGCAACCCCCGATATCTATTTGCGGTACTCTCAATCAGTGATTGTAACTCACCCAACACATTTCCAAAATTTTCAAGGGTATGGTGGTTCCGAAATTTGAGGGTTAAACACGAGGCAAATGCAAACAGGAGCTGTGGAATTTTTTTGGGGCATAAATGCCACCTTCCAAAACCTCATAAAGGTCCACTCACTCTATGAACCATGCCCATCCTAGGCAAGCCTTGTTGTTGTCCACCATTGGGCTAAAAATTACTAGGAAAAATGCTGGAGGGAGGAAGAGAATTTGCTCTTCATCCAAAAGATTCCTTTTTTCCTCAATCCATTTTTCAGAGCTTCCAAATAGGGCCCACAGGCCAATAACTTTACTGACCATCCCTAGGTCTAACAAACTATTGGAGACTTAATCTCATTATCCCTTTTCATAACACTGGGACCGTATTCTAACACAGGATGGGTTTTTCCAGCATCCATTTCAGCTTTATATTTAGGAAGTGCATCCCTATAAGAAGAACCAATAAGGTTCACAGCTCATGAACAACAATTTTAAAGTTGAACACGCTTACTCCTCAAATAGTGTTAACATTTGTCATTTGTGAGTAATCAGTATATGATATATTGTAACAATTCCATCCTAATGCATCGAAGTAATATGATTTGCAGAGATGATCCAGAACTTGACAAAATGTTAAAGGAAAGAGTTAGGTGGGGTGATCCAATGGCTCATTTGGTTAAGGTAAAGTGTTATTGATTTTTTGGTTGGTAAGCTTTGCACTTGGAACTTTAACTTCATCTAAAATTGTTTTGACAATGAATGTAATTGTTTGCAGAAGAAAAGTATTGAGCATGTGCTAGAAAATTTAAATGAAGATGAGAAAATGATAGAATCGGGTTTTATTATTCCTCAAGACATACCTAGTCATAGTTGGTTGGCAAGAGGTGTTGATCCTCCACCCAACCGATATGGCATCAAACCCGGGAGACACTGGGATGGAGTTGATCGCAGCAATGGTGAGTTGCAAATTTTTACACCATATTTTATGAACTTTCCAAAATATACTGAGTTCATGTGTAATCAAGTGTGGTGAGTGCATCAGCAATGTTTTTGGATAAATTTCTTTGCAATCTGAAGAATGCCAATTCAATTGACAAGTGAATTGTTAAAAAAATTACATTTGAAAATTTTGGCTTTCTCAATCAGAATAGTGTTGCGTTTGAGATGTTTAGTAGATATGTTTGTATGAAACTGGTTAAGCTTTGGAGTGTGACATTTTCATACACAAACTTTGGATTAGATTCAAAGTAGGAATCTTCAAAATGGGAATCCCCCAATAATAGATTATTTGTTGTCTTTGTTGTCACTTTATGACACCCTTGGTCCATCAGTAAGAACCAATCAGAGATATGATCCATGGACCAACGCTGCCCCAGTTGATCAAGGAGAAAAGCAGAAGAATTATGAGGTGAGAAGTGTTGTCTTGTTTGGAGGAAGTCCCTTCCCTTTGCTTCCCTTTTCTTTCATGTTCCTCGGAACTCTGAAACCCTGAGGTTCCGAAGTTCCTTCTCTTGCCTTCTCTTTTCTTCTTCGGAACTCGGGAACCCCGAGGTTCCGAAGTTCTCTCCTCGTCTAGTTCCCTTCCCCGGAACTCCGGAACCCCAAGGTTCCGAAGTTCCTTCCCTTTGCTGCCTCTCCTTTCTCCTTCCCGGAACTCCAGAACCTCGAGGTTTCAAAGTTCCTCCCTTTCCTTCCCCTCCTCTTCAGTTCTCCGGAACTCCGGAATCCACGAGGTTCCGAAGTTCCCTTTCCTTGCCTTCTTTGGAACTCCGGAACCTCGAGGTTTCGAAGCTCCTTTCCCTTAGCCCCTTGCTTTTCCCGGAACTCCTTAACCTTCCGAAGTTCCTTCCCTCGTTGCCTTTTCTCTTTTCCCGAAACTTCGGAACCTCGAGGTTCCGAAGTCCCTTCCTTGCTGCCTTTCCCTCTTCTCTGGAACTTCGGAACCCCGAGGTTTCGAAGTAACTTCCTTAGCCTTTTTCAGTTCTCTAGAACTTCGGAACCCTGAGGTTCCGAAGTTCTTTTGCTAGGTCTCCCCTTTTCCTTTGGCTTAGTCTCTTTTTCCCTTTCCCGGAACTCCAGAACCCCGAGGGTCCGAAGTCCTTGAACTTCTTTCTGGCTGGCAAAACTTTCGGATGGCGTGATCAACACTCAAAGCTTTAAATGCTTTGACGACTTTTGTGACTTGTGCACCTTCTTTTGTGGAGCTAGAGGGGTGCATTTAATGATTTTGGCAGGATTTCCATCAAGAGAGGTACAAGGCCATGCTCGTTGTGGTAACTTATGTCATGTCTGCATGCTTTGACTTTGGAAGGTCAGTCAATCCATCATTCTCAGGGTTGCATTTTCAGGGTATGGCTAGGTTGCTTGCATGTACAGAAGTCAAGTGCATGCACTTCCCTGCACTCCCAGACCGACATTTCCCTGCACACACAAGGGTCATGCACACACAAGGGTCATGATCACTTTTGTAACCAATTTTCTATATAAACGCTGTTAAGCCTCATTGTAAAGGGTTCTCTCCTTGCTGGCTTGAGCTATTCCATGCTCTTTCACTTCTCTTGTATTTTTCTGCATTTTGCAATTGTAAGTTTGGCCATTGGCCTTCGAATGAATTGAAATTTCTATTCTTGCCTTTCTTCAACTTATGTATGTTGTGTATGTCTCCTTACCTTCATCATAGGTGTATGTTTTGTGGCTCTTCTCTCATATATGCTGTGTTAATTTATTTCTGAGTGTGACTTGTGGGAAACCTTCTCCCCTCTTGACATTCAACGAATTCTAACCTCCATACATGCATTGGGGTCACTCATACAACTGAAGTTTGTGCATCTCCTGGGTATTTCAGTTGATTCTTTGTGTCATTTCAGGTAGGGAAAGAAACAATCTCTTCTTGGTGCATCCTCCTTTTATTTTAAGCATTTCTCTCTTCCCTTTTCCTTTGCAAGTTGTTAGGATAGGCTTAGGAGTAAGTTTTGAAGTGTTGAGTTGGTTCAACACCTGCACTTGGATTGAGAAGGAAGCCGGCCTTCTCCGGAGATTCAATCCCCTTGTGCAAGGTCCCACACTTCAAGGTTGTTTCTATGTTTCACAAGGTTGTTGAGTTGATAGCTCAGCAAGGGTGCAAGCTTTTGTGATAACAGTCTTCATTCTTGATTATTAATTTATTATGCTTTTTCCTTGTCTAAACTTCTACTACTAATCAAAACCACCCTCTCTTCCTATTTTATGTTCACCTCTAATGTATATGATTATATGCACATGTTTGAAGGCCTCCGTTGTATATGTATACCCTTTCAAGTATGATGTTTTCATATAATAAATATGTTATAAGTTCTTTTTTCCCATATTTATATCCTTTTCCCTTTATCAAAAGAGTTCTTAGATGATCTAAAATGTGAGATACACTTAATATGTATTACCAAGAAAATTTGTATTGATGTGGTCATTGACCAAAGAAATGGGACTCGGACTCGGCTCGGACTCGGCAAGGCCAAATCGGACTCGGACTCGGGACTCGGCGTCAGACTCGGCTGGACTCGGGAAAGTGAAAAACTCAAAAAATTTAGAGATTTTTTAAGATTTAAAACTTGTTTCATGCACCCTTTATTGAATAAGACACAATAACATCATCAAACTTGGCTCATTTCATTACATAATACATACACAAGTATACATCTATGATCTATCACATAAGCATAAACGCAAATTGTAGTTGAAGGAAATAACAAACATAGATATATAAATATTGTCAAATGTATACAATATTACAAAACTCATGGAATAAAAAATCCATGTCATCATATGATCATCATCAAATGTTCCATACAAATAACAAAGGTAAATACATCTACAAGCCTATGGCGCAGAGGAGTCTGCACCCTCCGGCCCCGACGTCGGCTCCGATGAAGGCCCCGGCCCCCTACGAAGGCGTCTAAGGTAGGTCATAGATGATTGGGCAGCCATAGCCGCTCCTCGTGACACCACGCCATGCTCACCAACATCAGGAACATCTGTGTCACTGTCACCGTCTGTGTCACTATCACCATCTGCCTCTGAATCTCCTCTCTCTGCTCGTGCTCTCTGCTCCTCTGCCATGGCTACAGCCTCAGCCTCTATATCTACTTGGTCGATCCAATCAGTGTCATCATCACTAAAGACAGCCACAGGATCTGTCTCAATGGCCCACTCTGCCTCAGGATCAACCTCATCTAGAATGATAGGAGAGATGTCAGCTAATGCATTCTTTCTCATTCTCAGGCGGAGGTTGTAGTGAACAAAGATAAGATCATTCATCTTCTCCACGGATAATCTATTGCGCCTCTTGGAGTGTATGTGCTCAAACATACTCCAATTGCGCTCACAACCAGATGCACTGCATGGTTGGCTGAAGATGCGAATGGCCAACTTCTGAAGATTTGGTGTCGTTGGGCCAAAAAAGCTCCACCAATTATCTGAGTTTGAAATGAGAAAAATAAATAAAATCAGTCTCTCATAAACTCATTTAACAATATACAATAAAACTAAAATTAAGCCTTACAATTTATTTTTACCTGGCATCATAGTTGTCCTACTTTCTTTGGCGATAGGACGAGAAAAGGTCTCCCCTTGTGCATTTGAGAACAACTGTAGCTCTCGCATAAGATCTGTCTGAGTACAACCAACAGGTGCCATCTTCTCCATGACTGAGTATAGCCCATCAAGGACCTCCGCATCAGCCCTGAAAGTAGGGCTAAAATGGAATGCCGGATTCAAATAATAGGCTGCTGCATGGATGGGCCCATGAAGCTGATGATGCCATCTCTTATCAATGATCTGCCAAATGGGACCATACTTGCTCTCATCTCCTGCATAGATAGATTTGATGCCCTCTTTCGCCCTATCCATGCCCTCATATATGTAGCCCATTGCGGGCTTTTCTCCATCCGCAACTCGCAACAAAACCACCAAGGGCTTAACAAATTGTAAAATTGAAAATATTGTGTAATTTAAAACATGAGCAAATAAGAGAATATGATGAATAAGTTATAAAACAAAAAGTTAAATAAAAATTGTAGAATTTATAAAAAAATAACCTTCACTATCTCATCACAAGGGCTCCAAAAGCCTCGCTCATCAAAAATGCAGTTTGCCATATCTTTCCCTGCTGGGGTGGCAGCATAGGATGAGGAAGACCACTCCTCACCAACAATCATACGTCTCAAGGCCATCTTACAACGAAGCATGGACTGCAATGTGATGAAGTTTGTGGCAAATCTTGTGATTCCTGGACGAGCTAACTCCTTATGCTCTGTGTATTGTCTCATAAGAGCCAACACCCATGAATGATTATATACAAATTTGCACACATTTCTTGCCTTTTCTACACATGTCTTGACCCATGGAAGTTTTCCAATATCCTCTAACATGAGGTCAATGCAATGGGCGACACATGGAGTCCAAACTATAGATGGGCGCCTCTCCATCAATAGTCTGCCTGCAACAACATAATTTGTTGCATTGTAATTAATGAGGTTACAAAATAGAAATTAATTTACAAACAAAATTAGTTTGTAATCAAAAGTTTACCTGCAGCAACATAATTTGGTGCATTGTCAGTCACCACCTGTACCACGTTCTCTTCACCCACCTCATTAATCACCTCCTCTATCTGCTCACATAGGTAGGTGGCATTCTTGCAATGGGCGGAGGCATCAATAGACTTGATGAAAACGGTGCCCCCTGAAATAAAAAAATAAAGCAAGATCAATGATCATTCAATAAATCATTAAATGAAAAATAAAAAATTAATGCCTAAATGAAACTAAAATTAATCAATCACCTGCGGAAGAAACAAGAAAATTAAGGAGAGTTCTATTTCTCCTGTCTGTCCAACCATCAGTCATGATGGTGCAACCTTTAGTGCTCCATATTTGGCGTTGATCACCCAATTCTTTCTTCACATCATTCACCAATTCAGTCAAAATGGGTCCCCTCAAATCAAACTCAGAAGGGGCTTTGAACCCCGCCCCACAAATGGTAAGGGCATCAACCATTTCTTGCCAATAAGGTGACCTGTCACAAATAATTTTAATGAGATAAGTATGTACTATGTATAATGAACTATATACAACAAAAATTAATACGAACAATCAAATTATAAAAATTAAAACAATCAAACATAAAACATTTACCTGGCTGTGAAGAATGGAATATTGCCATAGATCCAAAATCTGCCAACTGCCATTTTAGCAGCATCATGGACCTCCTTGTTCCAACCCATGCTCTCAAGTGACTGTTGGGACCCAGGAGTAGTGCGAGGTGCAAAAAAGGTATCCAACCTAGATTTACGAATCCTAGGTCCAATGCTAACACTCCCACTACCACTGCCAGTGCTAGGAAGATGAGAAGGGGCAGAGGCACTGGCACTGGCACTTATAGAAGCAGAACCGGAAGCATGAGTAGTAGCAAAATGAGTGGGACGATATGAAGGTAAGGAAGAAGGCCCTCCAACACAACCTAATTGTGTCCCTGTTCCTAAAGGTGCATGTCTCCCAATGACTGTGAGATCCTCTTTTTCTTTCCTTTTCCTTTCAATTTCTTCAACCATTACATAGCAATCACGTACGGCCTCAGTGACTACTTTTGTGCATGGGTCGGCATCATGCCCATGCACACCAGCAATATGGTATTTCAATCTATATATGCCTCCATGGAATATTGTTTTGCAAAATATACACTTTGTTTGCCCTTTTCTTTGCCCTGGAAAATCCTCATGATATTTCCAAGCAGGGTCCTTTCTAATGGGAGGTCTAGAAGAGGACATTGTATGATTGTTTTGTGAAACTTGAGGCAAATAAGAATGTGAAGGTTGCTGCAATAAAACATTACAAATGCAAAAATAAATTAAGACATTCATTCTGTGTTGTGCATTCATAATTTCATTCTCATTGAACATTTTTTTCAAAAAAGCTAAAGTAGGGTTTGCAATTTTTTTTTTTTTAAATTGTAGGGTTTGTCAAAACCTACTTTAAAAAAAATAAAATTACAAACCCTGGGCCTACATAGTAACATAGAAAAGATTTTGGAATAAAATGTAAAACTTTCAAAAAAAAAAGAATAGAAAAATGAATTTTTGCATATAAGAAACAAAAAAATCTCAAAAAACAATGTTACCTCTTAGAACTCTTGAAGAAAATTGAAGAAATTGAAGAAATCTTCCTTGCTGGTTTTTCTTCAATGCACCCTTGTTATTCTTTTTATCTCACTTTACTCCTCCTATTTTTGCAAATGAATGAAATGAAAGTCACTTTTAGGTATAAAACAAAAATAACACAAAAAAAACAAGTCAAAAAAACCATTTAAAATTGCTTTTTTTTAAACTTTTCATTGACTTCGCCGCCGGCCGAGTCCCAGGCACGGGACTCGCCAAGTTTGGCGAGTTTGGGCCAAACTCGCCAAACTCGGCGAGTCTGGCGAGTTTGGCTCCTGGACTTGGCAGAGTTCGAGTCCGAGTCCCCAGGACTCGGCGAGGGTGACTCGCACTCGGACTCGCCGAGTCCAGGCGAGTCCAGGCGATATTCGTTTCTCTGGGTCATTCAATGATTCAATGTGACATCATCTCACAGTTGTAACTTATCAGGCACTCCTAGGATGTGTATATCCTTTTTCCTTTATCAGAAAATTCTTGGATTAAATAAGTGTGATTCACTTGATAAATATTACCAAAAATATTTGTATTAATGTGGTCATTTAATGACTCCGTGTGACATGAACTCACAGCTGCAACTTATCAGAACTCTTAGGCTCCATTAGTAGTAGTGTTATAGATAAATTATCATTAAAAAATGATAGCTCTGCTGCTTCAACTAAAAGATTCTTTTATTGATAGGTGTTGATTTCTGCTGAGCTTAGCTAGCAAGAGATTTTTAGATATACTATATGCTAGTAAATATAATAAAGTAAGGTCCATTTGGGGAATTATTTTCATTAGGGTTGATTGTCAGTGGAAAGGGTTCATTCTGGCATTTATGTTATCATGGTTCTTTACTGGAACAAGTTAAGACCATTGCTGCTAATGGCTAATGCAAAACTGTTCTTTCTTTTCTGAATTAGTCTTTTAGCATGTATATAATGTGAATCATATAACATTTTTGCAAAATATGCTCTTAAAAGATTCAAAATATTCAAAGCATTATTGTAGATTCTTAATGGCTATTGTATTCTATTCAAATTTGGGGTTTACTGTGCTAAAAGCTTTTCATGGTTCAGCTAGAATTGATGACATATAATATCTGTCAAATTGCTAAGCTGTCTAGTGTTGGTCTACTTTTGCTAACACTATTTCCAGGATATTCAACTGAAGGAAGATGGTGAAAAAGATGAAATACAAGATTAGAGAGTGTAAAAAGGGATTTCCTCCAGCACTTGTTCAAAATGGTAATAAGGTGAAGATGCACTCAACTAAGAGAAAGGTTGCCCTTTTCTATTGGAGACACTGGTCTAAAGTTCCAACCAAGGTGGCAAACTCTTGTTGAAATTGTACCAAAATATCCTGCAAAAACATCAAAATCAATTGCCATTTTAAAGTGGGAATTCCAGGGTAAAAATGTGACTGGTTAAGTGGTTGAGTGAATTAAAAGTTGTGATCAGCATGTATGAAGGCAAGTTTTAAGTAGAATGTTTGTTGCACTTTATTCCTGGCCTTGCTACTCTTGAAACATGATCCAAATGGCAATGGAGGTGGAAAAGCATTACCAAGCAAACAGAATCTTAAAACATTCAAGTCATGTTACACATTGCTTGTGGCGACATCACTCTAAAAGGATGAAAATGCTGGTGATGGTGGCAGAAAAGCAATGACCAGATGAAAACAAGTCTTAAAACATAAGTTAAAATTGCATATTCTTAGTGGCAATGCCAACCTTAGGGAACAACTCAGTTGGTTATGATGGTTAAAAATCGTAACATCAGTGAATTTCGCACATTTCCTATGGCAACACAACTAAGGAAAGGTGACTAAGGTGGTGATGATCGCAGCAAATTGTGACTAGATGTGTAAGTCATCTAGAAATAGCATCAACACCAAAGTTGAAAGATTCGAAAGTAAAAAATACCCTATCTTGAACTGCCCTTGACATAGGTGACTTGATCAAGGGGAAAGTTAGTGTTTTAAAACACTAAAGCAGCACATCACAATCATACATTGATTTAGGAGCAAAGGTGTTGATTTGTGTTTTGTGACACCTTACAACACAGAATAGAATACCAAGGTATTCTATCCTCTCTTGAACAAAGACCTCTTGGATGCTAAATTATATGATCAAACAAGATGACTTCAAGGTTTCGATAGTCAGGTCTTGATTTTATACATGGATAGATTCAGTGTGTTGATATGATTGCTGGTAATCCAAGGGGACTTACATTATGAACTACAACGAAAACATGAACATCGGATGTATCAATCATGTGATGCTTTTCTCCTAAACTTGAACTCGAATGAAAAAGGGATAAAAAGGAGGAAGGGGTTTAGGGAGACTAATCTATTCCTAGAATGTAAGAGACTATGAATGACATAGTGAAACTCAACCATGCTTTGTTTCACCATGCCTGGAACAACTAGACAAAGCTGGTGTGATATTCTAAGGAAAGCTAATGATATTCAAATCACTACTAACTATCATCAACACCATCAAAGGTATGCATATCAATGAGTAAGTAGCAATTGAAGTTAAGCTTATTTTAAGAGTTCAGGCCAACCATACACTACAACTTATAATCAACAAATCGTAAATGGTATGAACTTTAGAGTTTCACAATGAATCATCCACAATAACTTCCATCCATCTAATCAACATTAAAACAAATGAGAAGTAGAGACCATGCAAAATGTTGAATCTTCAATGAAAATAATATGTTTCATTCAACAATTTTGGGCAACAACCTCCTTTTCTCCTTCTTTACTCTATTTCTAACTGATTTCAGATATCTATTAACCTTTACAAATAAGGAGAACAAGCCTTTTACAGACTTTCCTTTACAATTGAATGGCCAAGATCAAATCCAAATCAATGGCCAAGATTACAAGATAAAACCCTAATTAGGGTTTGTTACATGGAATTGGACACATGTCCATCATTGAATGCCGACCAATGAGTGATGAGGTTAGGTATATTAAACTTTGTGCCTCCACATGTGGTAGTTATCCTCCTCGTTGGATGAGTCAATTACATTGAATATGGACGCTTTGACTTGAAAGATGTGGTTGGATTGAAGATGACTAGGTGCCACCTCAGCTTGCTCATCTTGTAGATCATTAGGTTATCACAAAGTGTGTGGTGGACTGCTCTTGGACCTTGATCATTGTATTGATGATTGATCTTCCATGCTTGCTGATGAAATTTTCCTCTTAAGCTCATCATCCTTGTAGTAGTTACAATACTTGATGCCATGATGTCTCTCTCTTGCATGGTTGTAATATCTTTCATCCTCGAAATTCTTCTTATTGTTGTGGTATCCTTGGCTTTGATTGCCTCGTCCTTGCTGTGGTATTTATGAACCCTTCACGTTGCTGGATTGTTTCACCCTCCTTGCCTTGAAGATGCTAATCTCCTCCATGTGATTGTTGAGTCTTTCATCCCCCTTTGACTTGAATGTGTAGATCTTGAACTCCTCCATGTGATTAAGTCCTCATGTTGTGATGTTCATTCCTTTTGATCCGCCTCATTGTAACTTCCTTGCGTTGAAACCTAAAAAGACACAGAAATACTTTGATAAAAAATGTGAATAAAAACCCTAGGTTAAGGAAATGTGAGATGATTCACAAAATTCACTTCATAAAGCCTCCTATAACTCTTCCAGTCATACTTTACCAATAAATTGAACCTTAACATTAACTGACTTTCATCCCTAACGATCTGATAATGACTTGAGAACTCTGGAAACTGCATATTCAGGTCTAGAAATTTCTCAAGATCAGTGTGTAAATCAGCCCCTTTTGCTGGAAAATTCACTCCCTCTTAGACCTGATAAACAAATTCTCCTTGCAAGCTGATGAAATTATGACCCCTCCAAGGTCTGCTTCAAATCATGTCTGATAAATGATGCAGATGTCTCCTAATTCGCAGCAAATGAGGCCCTAAAAATGGTGGAAATTTTTTCACCTTCACAAGTTCGCTCCAAAGTCTGGTCAAATTCACCCTAAATCAGCTCTGTAAAAATTGCTGATATCTGCCTCAGAATTAATGGGGAATATCTGCCAATTCTCACCAAGTCAAACTTTGAAGATTCTCTTTAATGTCTGACCCGCAAAGTCTCTTCCACGTGGAAGGAGATTGCCTTAAAAAATTCTGATGGAAGTCTTCTCTGTAGGTCTGCTTTGAAAATCAGAATTAGGTCTGCACAACTCGCATTAGGTCTGCCTTAAAAATTTGCTGCAAATCTGATCAGAAATTTGGCTGGAATATGGAAGGAAGTTGCTGGTAAATTCAATCAAAATCGCCTCACTGTATGCTGGTTCTGATGTTCTTTCTGCTCTTAATTAGCTGGGAGATGAATTGCAATTGTTGTTCTTGTAATGAAACTATAGCTCCCTTTATAGGAATCCAATGTTGAAATTAACCCCTCCTAATTTGGCCGACCTGCATTGTAAATCATTTACTCTGCCCCTTTTTAAAATTTGGAATTGTCCTTGAATTAGGGCCGACCTAGAATAACGATTTTGCCCCTTTTTAATATTCTAGCATGCTGGGGCCATTTTCCAATTTGAGGTGGATTCCAATTCCATGCTGCTGTGCCCCCAAACTTTCATAGAGTATCGTTGCCTTTACATTAGGACAATTTTTTTTGTGTGTGTCTGAACATGTTGTTGATTGATGGTAGCAGCCACTTCCTTCTTTATCAAATTGTTCTTGTTATCATTTTGAGGCATCATTATGAAAAACTTTATTCAATCTTTTAGAGAACTTTTCATCATCCAATAGGTCACCAAAACCTTGGTTAAGTTCATCCTTTATGAGGTCACACCTTGAACCAGGACTTAATCTTTTTAGCTGTTCATTCCTTTCTTTTTTTAGATGCTACAAAACCCTTATGCTATCTTATCATTTAAAGCTCTGCTACATGCCTTCTTGCAAAAGTGCTTCCAAGTGATTGTCTCTTTTATGATTAAAAATTTGGTTGAGGCCTTGGGCAGGTGTCAAGTATCTAGCTACCTTCATCGCTTACAATTTGCTAACATTTTCCCATGTCTGTCAGTTAGCTGCTCCAGCTCAAGTTTTGAATCATGTTAGATGCCTTGATGAGTATGCTAAGCTAGTCTTTCATTGTAGACACCTTTTGGATAATAAACCCATCCAAAATTATCTTAAAACCATTATTGAAAGGAAGGATGAGAAAATAAGTCTTCCCTCCATGGTCGCTGAAATATCTTGCGTCAATCTGTCATGTGTTGGATGAATTCTAATATAAATATCCAGCAAGTTACATACTCAGGTAGATTGTAAGGCTCAACAGGGCCTCCATAAAATCAGACCATAGTATAATCTTCTAACCGATAGCAGTCTGCAATCGTTTGCCTTTAAAGAGGTTTAAATATCTTTTCACAACATTCTGGCACAAAAAAAGAAAGCAAGAAATTATATTAATGTCCATGGATGACCAAAAGTAGGTCAAGTGTCAAGAGTACATTAGCTTAGATTAGAAAGTTCTAGGAACATAAACCTAGAAAGGCCTAACAAAGGGAAAGAACAAAAACAAAGAAGTACAAAACAAGGGACCACCAACACTTGTGGTTGAGAGACTAGTACAAATAGCCAAGTGGGAACAAGAATCCCAAATAGCAAATGTTGAGGAAAACTAGAGACTATTGAGTATCACTCTCTGGGCCAGAAATGGTGAAGTCATTGGTGCCATCATTGATCACCGCGAAGGGACCAATACAAGATCTGATAATGCTTATTGGGAGTATTGAAGCATATCTTTCTGTGTCGAAGCATATAGATTTTTGAGAGTGATATTATTATTACCATCTATATTTCAAATTACTGTGCAACAAGTTTGTCCATAAAAGCATATATATCTTTCTGTGCAGAGGTTCTAAGAATTTATGAACACCAATCACACATTGGTTTGTTTGCTTGGCATTGATGTCTTGTATAGGAAGATATTGTAAGGTCTTTTAGCCCATACAAGCAAATGATGTGTGATAGAGAATAGTGCTGGAAATCGTGGTCAATCTAAACTTTTCAAGCTGATCATTCATTTTTAGAGCAATGTATCATGCATAATCAAAATAAACAAGTTTTGAACCATCTCTGTTGATGGCATCAAACACATCGAGTATGACCTTGTAAACTTGGTTGTCTCTCATGTTTGAGAACTGCTGCTAGAATGCTATATGTAGAGTTCATCTATTCATCAAAGTTAAATGACATTGGAGATGCTGTTTTTGTACTTTTTGCTGACAAGCACTGCTTTTCTGATTATTGCTGCTTGTTCATTAGCTAGCTTGTCAAACTATAAATCAACTAGTTGGTTGCTATCTAAATACTCGGAGCTAAAGTTCTTAAATTTCAATTCTTAATCCTAGAGTTCTTGCAATTGTTTATTTAGTGAGAAGAATCTCTTTACAGCCACTCTCTGAGTCACATGATAATATGTGTGAGAAATAATTTCACCATGTCTAGATGGGGGATTACATTTGGCACCAAATATCATGCTAGCTCAGATTTCCAAGCTGTTCCTGGCTTTGAATCCTTCTGATGTTTGGAAAAGTTGCTCCATGCTATAAGTATATACTTTAAGCTTTTGGAATTGGAATGCTTTTATGAAATATTTGAACGTCTTGCTATCCTCGTGGCAATACATGGCAAACAATATTTTAGTCCTCTCTATCTTCTTGGGAGCTTTCTTGTGCTCCATAACTATTGCTTTTTGGCTATCTTGGCATATTTTCCTTGAAAGCTTTTTAACTTCTTTGAAAATCATTGTAAGGTTATGAAGAGTCATCTTCTTGCAAAACTTTTGAGAATTTGTTGTAGCAATTTAGCTAGTAGAGATTATTAAAGCGTCACATGTAGAGCTTTGTAAAAGAAAACTAAAATTGTAGAATGTAGTATTAATAGCACTTATGTAGGGAAATCTATTAGAATTCTTGGGAAGCACCAATTGAATTGAAATACAGTGAAATTACAAATGCAGGGAATGGATTGGGAGTCTTTGAATAGGAATTTTCTAATCAGATTTTGGCCATGGCTGATTAGTCTTCATGCAAGATGAGCTTTTCGTTTGGTATGGTGGCAAGTTGTTTTAAGTCACTTTGTTAAAATATTTTTAATAATTTTGCTAGCTTTCCTTTGATTTGTTGGCTTGAATGTAAGCAACAATGTTGAAATCTTTCTCAAGATTGCAAAGGGGTGTTGAAATGGTATCATAAGAAAGGGAGCAACTGCGATCAAGAGCTATTGGTTGAATCTGCAATCTAACGGTCATCAAAGCTTTGGGAAATCAAATGCAATTGATTTTGGTCATTAGACATTAGAAGCCAAGATAACTTGCAAACCATTAGATTCTTAAGGATACCAATGATCACACAAAATTTTGAATAATGAAGCCTTTTATCTGTTAGATAGTGAAATTAATTGGACAGTTGTAATGCTTCTCAAGGTTGTCCGGAAGCTTCTGGATACCATACATCTTAGAAAGTGAGATAAAATAAGGCAGTTGAATCATAATCTGGATCAATAGTCCATAGGAGCTTAGGGATTTCCATTAACAATGCTATAAAGCTTTAGAAAAAGTGAGACTGTGATTCATCTTTAAAAGAATTTAGGTAGAGAGGATTAGATCTGCCCAAATTTGGTTGTTAGCTTTTGCATATGATCATTTGGAGCAAGGAATAAAATATGCCGTTCATTGATGATGGAGATCAAATGATCAAGAGTTGATATTATCGTAGTGATTGTAAAAGCATATGCTTAATCCTTCATGATGAGAAAATGAACTACCCAATGATGCAGGAAATGGATGGTGGGGGTTTAAAAGGAAAAGAAAACCTTTGACCCAATTATTGCAGTGCCAGCCATGACATCTAGTTGACCCAGATTGTCTGGGTATAAGATTTCATTAGGGGCTAAAGGTATAGTTTTTTAATTTGAGGGCAAGGAAAGTGAAGGTGCATAGAATGTCATTATCTTTGAACGGATTGATCATTGAACAATCACAAAGCTAAAGTAGGATAGAAATTGCCCCCACACTCAAACAATAGTCTTTAGGTTGAAATATGAATACTGTTGGTAATTGAATCAAAGCTTTTCATGAAGACGAGGGGCAGTGGAACCTTACATTTTGTTTGGAATTTCTAGGGGCTACTAGAGACTGGCATACACTTCAATCTTTCCCTTGGAACATGGAAAAGAGAAAAGAGAAGGGAAGGTTGGAAAACAACAATGAAAAGCAAAACAAGAAATAAACGGATGAAATGGAAAAAATGCACATCATTGTACTTCAGAGATATATGACGAGAACAAAGTGGAGCATGTTAGTGGTAAACACTTCCAATTTGGGTATAGTTTGGAAAAACTTAAAAACATTTGGTGAGGGTGTTGCCAAAAACTGCAGCAGGCAGATTGTATAAAATTGAAAAGTCAATCCATGGTTTTCCAGGTTTCTGGTAATAGGATCTGACTCTAAATAATCCAATAGGACCTCTGGTTCGTCATCTACAACAAGGATAGATGAGGTCTGAGTCAATGGGATAAATTGTTTCTGATGCAGGCACATCCCTGGGCATCATAAAAATGTAGTATCATGTCTAAGAAAAGTGGAAATTGTGGTTTAGTTTGACAGTTTGAATATATGTAAATTTGTGATTAACAGTCTGTGGTAGTAGAAGTTAGCATGTTTCATTGCATTCAGGAATTAGCTCCTGTGGTTTAGCACCTCTCTGTCATTTGGAACAATATATTGCAGCAGATCTTATATGACTTTTCAGCCTTACCTGCAAAATTTACTTTCAGGTACCCCTCCAAGGCAAGAGGCATGATGTGCATTATCTGTATATACTATTTTATGTGCATTCAGGCTTTAGACACTGTCTCTACAAGATTGTCTCATCAAAACAATCAAATGGATTTGAAACGTATTTTTTGTATGAAAAGCTCAAACCAATATACAAACTTGTGGGATGTATGAATTATAAGGAGAATTCAGTTAACTGTTTTGGAAGAACTTCCTAACCATCAATAGCATATTCTCTAGGTATTCAACTATTTATCTTATTTTTTCAATGGTTTTATTTTAGTAGTGTTTGGGTGCAATATACAGTTGATTTAGTGCTCAGTATGATAGATTTTTTGATCAGGGGCTCAAGTGATAATGATCTTTGTTTCAGGCTTTGAAAAGGGGTCATTCAAGAGGCAAAATGAAAAGCAGGCTACAGAAACAGAGGCTTATCTTTGGTCTGTTGCTGATATGTAATAAATTATGATAAGATCTAAATTTGGTGGGTGTTTCTTCTTTCTTCTTGTCATGCATTTTGAGCATTTCTGAACTGAAGGAAATAATGCTTGAAGGCTAATTTTTGTCTCAAGATTCTGCGGATACAACCAAACAAGTTTCCCTAAGGTCTAGAAGATGATGAATGGGGTAGAACATTTATATTCTGGTATTCACATTGTTCTCTAAGTTGACATCTTCCTCTCCTAGTGAAGTTTTTTTAAGCTCAATTGTAAGTTTATCTATTTTTCTCTGTAGCATTCGCTGACCTACAGTTAAAAGAGTAGTAGCCAACAAAAAAGGTCATCAACGTTCCTTTTTTCCATACTTATTTTATTGGTTGGAGGATAACTTTCTCCTATGGCTGTATTTAAATTGCTTCTTTGTGTAAATCTTAAGAAGTATTTTTTGTACACCTCATTTTATCTTGGCCTTTTCCTCATTAGTGTATTACATATGGCAGTTATTTTTTCTTGATATGTGATCCATCCTTTATACAAATGCTATTTTTTCCAATAACATTCTTACTGATTTTTTGTTTGTTTTTTATTAGATTATGCTTTTGATGGAGCTATGAACCGGAAGAAGGGTTTTCAAAGGATCCTAAAATCTTATCAAGAGAAGGCAACAACAACATGAGATTAGAACCAACAAAGAAACGGGTCTTATAACTAGAAAGGCCCCCAAGTACAAACAGCAAAACCACAACAAAGGGAAAACCGTAACAACAATCATGGAGGTTTGAATCCAAAACTTTCCAAAGAACTTTGAAGTGGAGTCAAAACCTGGCCCGCATCGGCCATCCTACCATTTTTTTTGAAGATCCAGACTCAATAGGAGAACACATAGGCATAGCATCTGGTTTCCTCGTCCATGAAGGGAGACCCTCTTGCATTCCCTACTCTGAGACCCTTGATTGTTGTGTCCAAATTGTTCCCTTCAATCCTCATAGTAGAGTACTCTTTAATATCTTAATCACCTTCAAAATGCTGAAACCTTTTCCTATTTTTGAAAGATAGAATGATATTTCTTGTCCAAATAGGGTGCTTCCTTTTAATATCTTAGCACAGATGTGAGAAGTGCCCAGGTTTATGGCAATGATGGCAAACCTATGAGTAGGACTTGTATTGGATTCTCTATTCCCAAACACCAAGTTTGGAACACAATTTCATGGCATTTGGCAGCACCTTATCAATATCAACACTCACAAAATTTAGCAAAAACCATTCATTTCATAGATTTTGTGATGTTCTCTATAGATAAAAATTGACCTAGTGAACTGGTAATACCTCCTAGGATCTTTATTTGAGTACTCTAATGGAAGCCTTGAAATCCTAACCCAAGTAGATTACAATTTTCCTTGGCAACACCCAATCTAGTAGACCATATTTCCAAAAAAAATCAGATTTACTAAGGAACCAAGGACCACCCAACAGGATTCTCATACTATCATCAAGGGCTTGGAGAAAGAATAAAAAATTCCATTTCTCATTTTAGCCACTCAAATTTGACCAAACACTCACCATCTTTTTAGAACTAGCATCAAACAACATCAATATTTGAATGAAAGCTTGAGAATCTCTCCATTAGAGCATTCCCCATGCAAGCTATTGCTCTATCTACAACATCATCATGAACCTTCAAAATAGTGCATGATCTTTCCAAGGCAAAAGAAGTTTCACCTAGGCTTAGGTTAGAAGCATGCATGGTTGAATTAGATGGGAAAACACCCATCCACAACTCTACTAAAGAAACTCTAGTTTGTAGAACATTTGGACTAATAGGAGAATCAACATTTGCCTTAGTGGCCAAATCATAGGAAAAGTTGACTTGATTCAAATCACGAGACTACAAAGTTGAAACAAAAAGGGGACAACATCATCATGAACCTTCAAAATAATGCATGATCTTTCCAAGGCAGAACTAGTTTCACCTAGGCTTAGGTGAGAAGCATGCATGGTTGAATTAGAGGGGGAAACACCCATCCACAGCTCTACTAAAGAAACTCTAGTTTGTAGAACATTTGGAGTAATAGGACAATCAACACTTGCTTTAGTGGCCAAATCATAGGAAGAGTTGACTTGGTTCAGATCATGAGACTACAAAGTTGAAACAAAAAGGGGACAACATCATCATGAACCTTCAAAATAGTGCATGATCTTTCCAAGGTGAAAGAAGTTTCACCTAGGCTTAGGTTAGAAGCATGCATGGTTGAATTAGATGTGGTAACACCCATCCACAACTCTACTAAAGAAACTCTAGTTTGTAGAACATTTGGACTAATAGGATAGTCAACATTTGCCTTAGTGGCCAAATCATAGGAAGAGTTGACTTGGTTTAGATCATGGGACTACAAAGTCGAAACAAAAAGGGGACCGTAAGTCCCAAGATCACCATTGCCAAGAGGAGGCGTCACCAATGAGGAATATTTACACTCACCAAAACCTCCTTATTCCATCAACAATTGGACAATATTCTTGGTCCCTGCCCCAACCCTTACAAGACTCCCTAAAACACCAATCTCACCCTATCTTCTTCCAATTCATTAAACTTGTGAGAGTTCACAACATTCTCCTCATAATCCATGATTGATTTGGGTCGCAAAAGAAAATGCAATCATAGGGGAGAGAAGAAATCCCCTATGTAACCCCCATGCATGATCACTATTTGAAGCTAGGTCTCTATCCTTTCAAACGAGCCTCAAGCAACAAATATGATACCTCATCTTGCTCCTCATCTTCATTGTCTAGTTCATCCTCGGCCTCACTTCCATCAATGGTCTTCCACTCAAAGATTGTTTGAAATTTCCTCTTGTTTATCGCCTCCATCAAAAGTTATTTGTATTTAATTTCTATTATGTTAAAAATATAAACAACAATTAGTAATCAAATCCACATTTTATTATTTCTCCTTTCCAATCCTTGGGCAAGAATCAATGTCTAGAGAAAATCATCTTCTAAAATAGAACTAAGGGAGGGGATTCCATGTCAGGGTCTCTAATTACTGTTTTTATTGCACAAGTGGTTCTATGGATCATATAAATCATGAAAGCAAGTAAATATAGACATAGAGAATCTTCACCTTTATTTGGGTGGTGGAGATTTTCCATATTGGTCGGCTTTTACTGTTGCAATGCATTTGATTACTTAAAAAATAAAATGAAGTAGCAGTTTTATCGTCTTCAATATTATTATTATAACACAAGAAAAAATTTATTGGTGTAAGACTATTTTTATGCAAACTGGTCCTAAATTTTTGAGATAGTGGAGAAAAATAGGTGCCTTCAATGCTTAAGGAAACTTTCCAAGAATACTATAACCACTACATAGTTTGGCCAAGTATTTTCCACATATCGAGCTATTTTATCTATGTTTACATAATTCACGATTTTAAGTAAATTTAGGGTGGATATTATGTAATTTTTCAACTATAATGCACAAATCTCACAACAAAAAAAAAACTTCACATGTTACGCAGGATGGTTAGTTGGTTTGGTTTGTTTATTGGATTTAATTAATTAATATTGATTGGGGCATCTCCCATATATGCTTTGTAATGGTGGTTTCAAGGTTGATAGTTTAATTAGCTTTGTGAAAATTTTAATTGGAGTTTATTACTTCTTTGTGTCTTATGGACAAGTAAAAATGTAAATCATAAAGGTAATTTTTTAGGGGAACATTAACCGAGACAATAATTTGATATATAAACCCTCATTGTGGAAGCCTACAAGGGAATAGTTTTTCCATACTTGCCATACAAACTTTGCATCTTGTTGTATTAAAATTAAAATGGAAGAAATGGGCTTTGTCTTAAAAAATTGCTCTTTCATTGTTAGCCTTGGCCTTGAGATGACCTTCGATATTGAGAGGCTCTCGTGGCTATCAAATTGTCACATTTCTTCTTATGATCATACAGGCACATGTGTATTGACCCGATCCAATTTTTTTGCTCAAACCTTTTCTCTACACATAACGGAGATTGAGGAGCATTTCATATATTGTTTAAGGGTTTGCTCCCAAGTGTATAGCATTATATAATTGGTTAAGTGCTATACACATTTCCAACTATTTCATGATTGAGTGATTTTGGTGTGTATATTATATTATTTTTTTACTAATGTGATCAGTAATACAAATAAAGTGTTCAAATAAAAAAGAAGTTAAACTTAGCTTAATGTTATATATGAGATGTCTATTTCAATTTATTTATCGGCTTTAATTAGTTAATATTAAATGGGGTATCCTTTATAAATGCAGTGCATGGTGGATGTGTTTGTTGAATAAAGGCGTTTAGCTCAAAAGTGCCACTCCTATAGCAGTTCAACAAAGACATGACAATGATATAAACTTCAAGTTGGAATATTTTTAAACTATTAAATTGGTTATTTTTTAGTTGAGAGTTTTGATTTTTATTAGTTGGATGTTATATTTTCCACTCCTATTATAATAGTTCAACAAAGACATGACTATGATATAAACCTCAAGTTGGAATATTTTTAAACTTTTAAATTGGTTATTTTTTAGTTTATTTTTTTAATTTTTGTTAGTTGTATGTTATATATTTTTCTATACATTTTATTTAGCTTGTTTACTTGAAGTGTGTGGGTTAATATAAAGGTAGATGACATATTCTATGAGTATTAGTCTTTTGTTGTTTTTGATAATTTGAGTTACTTTTTTTATATGTCGATTTTGCCGGTTCTCTTTCCTACATATGTATCCACTTTTTTAGTTTGTTATTCATTCATGTTATTGTGAGCTTTCTTTATGCTACATTGCTTATTGTTGATATAGTCTCGATTTTTCTTTTTCATATTTCTCATATTGTTGGAAACTATGTTATATGTTATTTTGTTTTTTTTGATTGTTCATATTAACAAATTTTTTGTTTTACCCCTTGCACTTGGTTTTGGGTAATCTTTGTTCTACACATTTTAACGTGATATAAGAAAGAATTGTGCTAAATTGGATCTATCAATTTTTAGTTAATGAGATTTGAGCAAGAGATGAGAGGCGAAGTGTGAAGATATAACCACTTGCATGCAATTTAAAAAAAAAAATAGTATGCTCGTCTTGCATCATAAAATGATTTAGAGAATTAGCTCATTTGTCTGCCTTGCAACAATCTCTACTCAATACACCACACCGAAAGATAAATTCACTTATTCACACATACACCACTCTCTGATAATGCAGACTCAACACCCACACATCACCAAACCACAAATAGAACACCTATTTATTCAAACCATCAACCTTGATTACAAGGTCAACCAAACCCTCAAACACCTAGATACAAAATTACATCACACAATACATAAATCATCCACCAGACCAATACAATTGTATAGATGACATAACATGGACCCAAATCAACTCTTTAAACACGTATCATCACTGGAAATCTCACCAAGATCAACCGGAACACGCTACACCGTCGAAAATACTGCATAACATGAAGAATATCACTAGACCCAAAAGATCTTCAAAACACGCACAAGGATCAATGTAGACAATCGAAGCAAATAGAACATATTCAGGAAACACCTATAAGAACGTTAGAACCATCTGCAATAGTTGCACCAACACCACTTATTCAAATCTTCATCGATCAACATGTTAACACTCAAGAACACTTAACAACTGAAACTCAAATAAGAAAGATAGCTTGCAGAGCATCAAATCACAAATCATCTGAAATGAAGATACACACGAACATCCCGAACTCTTCCAAATCCGCAACACAAGATATAATCATACCAGAGAACAACAGATCAAACACTGCAATGCTGAACACCGAAAACCAATCTCCATACCAGAATCCTCAACTCGATCAAATCATCACATAGCATCATGGAATCAATAAAGAATGAAGTATCTCTAGTTGATTCAACATCCCAAATAGATAAACCAACTAGATCAACTCACTGCAAACATCAAAACACCAAAATGATTCCTTGGAACACCAAAACACAACAATATGTTGACATCAATGACAACAACATATCCTAGCAACAACAATATCCAACAAACAATGTTTTTTATTCATTCACAATCACAATAGGATTTTTAATTTGGCACTATTGGGTTCCAACATGTCAGGTCATAATTATATATTGCAAATGGCTACAACTATATGCAAACTATTGAATTCAAATGACATTGCAATATGATACTAATGCCAAGCAATAAAATTAAACAATTAGACCAGCTTCCAATTAAATTGCATTCAAATGATTGTGACTAATGTTTATATAGGAACTTTTAACATTAGGATTGATGCAGGAGCATTCAATGGTGTAAGGACAATCTTGCATCACCCAAAAATATTTCCTTCTATTAGTTTTTTTTTCAATGTTTTTGCATTTTCGGATCCCCGTTCAGGCGAATAAAAATTCCAACTTTTAGAATTGTTTTGTTGCTTTTTCTAGTCAACTTGCTATTTTTAGAAAGTATGAATTTAAAGGCGGATGGAGATAGAAATTTGTGGGAAGCTTCAGAATAAAAAACACTTTGGCGAAAGAATCATGCCAAAATCATTTACGGTTTGAAATTTATTCATGTTTCAGTTTCCCAAAATTACCCTGAAATATCTTCTGAATCAGATTTGAGGCACTAAATGGTCCCATACTACCCAAAAAATAGTCAGAATCGACGAAGCGGATTCTTAGTGCATACTTCACTCTGAGAGATTTCCACCGGTTCAAATAGTGCGTCAATTGGACCACTCGATCAAAAGTTATGGCTTTCGAAAGTTGGACAACTTTTGAAAAATTTCAAGTTTTCAAATTTGGCTCAAATTTGAAATTTGAAATTTCAAGTTTTGGTGCCAGACCACCAAATTTCAAATTTCAAATTGTACTTTTGGCTCCAATCTATAGGGAGGATATTTAGGACCCATTTCGGGAAGCCTGTAGTAGTTTTGGGAGGGAAAAGTTGTATTGTGAGAAAGTGGATTATTCCAAAAATTGTGCAAGCTGTAATGTGTTGCAGTTTGTGAGGATTTAATCCTCCGAATTGTAATTTTCTGTATTGGAAATAGATTTCAATCAATAATAAAATAAATCTTTTGTTGTCTTTATTGTTGTGTTTTTCTAAGTCTCAGGTTTTGCCCTCATCAAGTATTGATCTTAGTGAGTCACAAGGAGGTGGGCGAAAAATGTGAAAGAATATTTTGGAATAAATGCAATGATGATGGATCAATGATACTTGTTGCAAGTTATACCATAAATTTTCTTGGGTCCAATGTGTCCCTTTGTTGTTGCACTCTTTGGGAAGGTGTTGCAAGCCTTGAATGGTGTAATTGAGTGTTTACCCTCTCATGCCTAGTAAAATGTAAGACACCAAATTATGATCTTGTGGTCATCATAATCTTTTAATTTTTGAATTATCATTATGAGATTAGTATAACATACATTCCCAACCAAAACGTGAAATATGCGAGTGCAATGAACTATGGTAGGATATATGATGACTAAAAATAACTAGACTTGTTGAAAAATTACAAATAAAACAAACAAGTAAAATGAAATATTTTTGGGTTATGCATGATTGCTTTTATACTTTGGGATGCTCCTTTATTACACTTGAAGTAATATGGAAAGTGAGTAGTTCACTTTTTGGTAGTTGGGGGGAAAGCAAGATAGTCTGCATCAATCTTAGAAATCTAGGTGGATCTTCTTTAGGTATTCCTTTTCACTTCACCAAATATTCCCCTTTTTGTCTATTCCTAGTGATTTTCTTAGTACACTTGTCCAAAATATCTTCAACCTCCTCTCTTTGTTGATGTAGTATATAATTCTTCCATTGTATTTCCAAACTATTGTTTCATGACTCTCCTTCATAATATTTCAATATAAATCTTTGATGTTTAATATTGAGGTTAGTCCAACTTAATGGCAACTCTCTTTATATGCATTCCTTAAATTAAATCTTGATAAAATTTGCAATAATCAAACTTCTTCATCATTAGTGTTTTGTATATCCCAACTAGAAATCTTTCTTTCATGAGATACACTATTACTTCGCCTTCAACTATAAAATTATTCCTCCTTATATCTGCCATTCATATCCTCCAATTGACTTTTTACTCCCATATGTACTCCATTCATGTGTTCTACTCATTATTCTCCTTCTACATTCTTCTTTTCTTCATTACTAATATATCTCAATTTTGATACATTCCTTGAAGTGTTGCAAGCACAAATGGTGGCGTCCTTGAATTCAATAAATTAATTATGAAAACTCCACACTAGTAATGTATACCGATTGCTTATCTTTTCTCCAATCAAACACCTCAATAAATTTACTACTTTTTATTCACAAACTTTGGTTAGTCCATCAATTTGTGGGCGATATGCTAAAGATAACTTTGAATATGTTTTCACATTCTTTCAAAAATATGTGGGAAACATATAGTCTCTATTTTGAAACAATACTCCTTGACAACCCATGCAATCTCACTTCTTTGAAAAATAGACCAACATGTATTACATTATTGTTCTTCTTAAGTATGATGAAATGTGACATCTTAAAAAATTATCCACAACTACAAATATAATATCACGTGCTCTTTTTGTTGTAGGTGATTCAAACTAAAAATTCATACTGACAACTTACCTAGGCTTCTTTGGAACTAGTAGTGGTTCGTACAACCTATAATTTTTTACTATTCCTTTTTGTTGCTTGACAAATTCTATAGCTCTAAATGAATTTCCTCTCATTTTTCTATATTTGGAGAAAAAGTAGTTCACTTATCAATGCCATTGTCTTATTTATTTTAAATTGTCTTGTTAAATTGTTTCTGTGTTCCTCTTTAATCAATTTTTCTCTTTGAGTTTCTTAGAATATACATTTGATTACTCCTAAACAACATTTCATTTTGGATCAAATAATTAAACCATTTAGTTATATCCACATTGGTTCTTTATATGTACTCCATACTTTTGAAAAATATTAATATTGTACAAACAATTCAATTTATCAAATTCAACTGCCTCTATTTTCATTTTTGTCAACAAATTTTGTCACCTAATGAACACATTTGTAACCTTGTTTGGTTTTCCACTCTTACGCATCAAAACAAAATTATAACTTTACTTAAATTCTACCTCTCTCACATGATTTTAATTTAGCTTACCTTGACTATTCAAATATTGCAATGCTTAGTGATTAGTATAAAAATACAAATTTCGTTGGCAAAAGTAACGTCTCCATTTATTTAATGTGAATTACAATATAAAATTCATAGAAATATATTTAGTATTTTTTCTTTCATTATCCAACTTTCATTTAATTATGCTATCGGTCTTTCTTTTTTAATCAACACTAGTCTTATTGCACTTCCACTTGCATAATAATCAACTTGGACTAACAAACATGAAAATAAAAATGCTAACATTAGTTGTTTTATTACTTTCTTTAGCAACAAAAAAATCTATCTACTCTTGATGTCCACTTGAGTTCCTACTTGTCTCCCTTTATTGTCTAAATTGGTGGTGCACAAATTTCACTAAAATTTCTAATGATCATCCTAGAGAAAGTTGCCAAACTGTGAAATGATCTTAACTCTCCAATATCCTTTGGTGTAAGCACTTCAATAATTGCTTTGAAGTTATCTAGATCCATCTTCAATTGTTAGCTAATATTACAAATCCTAGGTTTACCAATTTTGTCTTCATGAAACTACACTTCTTCATTGATCAATTTTTTTTCTCCCCAATTTTTGCAATACTAATATGATGTGTTTGATGTGTTCTTTTAAGTCTTATTAAAAATTAAGATATCATCCAAATAAACAATTGCGAATTTACCCAAGAGTGGTTCATATTCTCATTCTTTAACCTCATGAATGTACTCGATGTATTAGTCAACCCAAAAGATATAATCAACCATTCATGCATTCCTTCATTTGTCTTAAATGTTGTCTTACTATCATCTCTTTCTTTGACTTTGATATCATAGTAACTTATGTTCAAATCAATTTTGGTAAAATACATCCTTCCATTCAAACAGTATATTATGTCATCCATCATTGACAAAGATATGCATACTTGATTGTGGTCTTATTAATTGCTCTAGATTCTATATACATCCTCCACTTGACACTCACTAATTTTTTGGGTGCTAATAGTGTTGGTAACCCACATGATATCAAACTCTCTTATCAATATCTTTTTCAACAACTTTGTACTTGTCATTTCAATTCTTTATTTTTTATTGGTCTCATCTTATGCATTTCTTTATTTAGTAAATTTCTCTAAAAGAAGATCCATGTGATACTTAATGCTTATTACTAATATCAATCCATATAACATCTTGTTTGATATGACATCCTTATACTCTATAAACAATATTAAAATTTTCTTCTACAATGTCTCCTTTGCATCTATAGTGGCGTTTTCTTTGTATGTAGTGTCATAGATCTTTAGAATTAATATGAAACACACATTTTAAGGTCTTAGATCATCTAAAAACTTCCATCCATTCGCTAAACAAGTTTGGTGCTATTGCAAACCTACCCCTCTTTCCCACAATGGAACTTACTTGCATTTAGTATTTGCTCTTCCATCATGTAGAACACTTATATAAAACTGACATTGTCACTAACAACAAATGACATATCTGTTGGTATTACCACACCAAATTCACCTATTTTGAATTTGACCAACCATTATTCTTTCACCAACACCTTATGCTCTTTTCGCAACAAGATAATCTTATATAGTGTTGTGTGTTCTATCTTTTTTGAATATACCATATTGGCCATCTCTTTGAACACTAGAGTATCAATCCTACTACTTACCTCTTGATTTCCATATTGTTCAAAACAAGTTCTTCCCTTGTATCGGTTCTCATTCTTTATATTTTATCACGACTCTTTCATAATAAGTGATTCACCTTTCTCTAATCCACCCTCGAAATTGCTTGATCTCTTTGTCTCATCAACATATGTAGATTTCAATTGATATCTCTTTATATCTTTTACTAGGGATCCTTTGATCTTGCTGATATTTAAATGCTCAGTATCCTCCCTCTCCACTCTAACAAGTTCTTTTTTAAAGGTCTTTAATTGCCTTCACCACATTTCCCCCCACCTCTACGATATCCATCAATTTTATCATTGTGGTATAAATTTATGTCATTCTTTTCTTTGTAGTAAAAAATACAATTCCTAAAATCTTCCAACTAAGGTATTTGATTGCCACACTGAGATCTATCTCTCTGGAGTATTCTCTTCCTCTTTGTCAGTTTTGTTTATCTTCAAATCTTATAATTAATTTCTTTTTTGCTGTCATAGCTAACTAATATGCTTCCTATATAAAGTAAATATTCAACATATTTAATTTGTTTGAATTGATTCTCTTAAACCATTGATGTACTTTTCCATCTTTTCACTTTCATCATGTTGCTCTAATTGAATTGGTAGCTTGTAGTGTTCCTTAGTGTAGTTTTTGAATCATATAATTTGTCTAAAGTCAAGAAACTCTTCCAATTCTAAATTGTAAGTTACAAGAATGAACTTAGATTTCAACTTATAACCATTCTATCCCATTTCCCAATGTTAGTTTTACCGCTTCTAGTTCTAACTAAATTTCCTTCCACCAAATGGTAGCATGAAGTCAATTTAGTCTTAAAATGTTTGCCATAATATTTTCATACTCAAAGTAATCTTCTAGATCAATTATCTAATCTATCGAATTTTTAAGATTTAATATATTAGAATACTTATGAATATCTATTCCAGTCTTCTTACTAAATATTAATTTTAATATCCTTTCTTTCTCGTCTTCTTCTCCTCTTTCACTTTGTTCAACATCACTGAAATCTTACTATTGATTACTCTTATTAGTTCTAGGGCTAGAGTTTCTTTTCAAATCTACTTCAAAAGATTCCATTAAGATCTTTGTCATTTACATGATCTCAAATATTTCTTCTCTCTTTTTTTCAATAATAGCAATTTTTTTAACTCTTTGTCAAGGCATCTCTCTCTAGGGTCTAATGCAAATTGCTTCAAGCTGATAGTTTATGTGTAAGGAATCCTACAAACTACCTCATAGTTCTAAGGAAGTTAAGTAGCAGAACAACTTTCTACACTAACCTTGAGAGGAGGGTAATGCAATTTTTTTTACAGATCAGTACAACAATTACAAAAACTTAAGATAAATAAACATAAATAGCATGCATACCACAACACAATGAATTATGTGGGGAAAAGCCTTTCGGGAGAAAAACCCCACACTCCAAGAGTCACCCAATATATTATTCAGGAATCAATAACAAATTACGACATACTTGCAGAGAAAGCTTATGGAAGGAGTATCACCAACCAGAGATTCAAAGGTAACTCAATAGTTATAAGACTCTCTTACGTACAACTTCCATCTTATGCACCTCATATATAGGAGATACAATACATGAAACCATCAAACGACATTACAAAACCATGGGCTAGAACCACCCAATAAAGTGGAACCGACCTTATCTCCAATCCTATATACCCTATGATGTGTCAAAACACATATCAACATGTGTACATCCCTTTTACAACTCATTTATGTGTTCGATGCATTTTAAATTTTCTACTTCAAGAGACCAAACTTTCAAAGGCCATAACTTGTGAACCAGGTGTCCGATTGACAAAACCATTTGAAGCACCGAAAAACTCGCAATGTTCTCTATCACCTCGTAACTTGCTACGTCGATTACAACCACTTTTCAGGTTGTTTTAGAGCCTCTAAAGTCCTCAAAATTGAATTTGAAATATTTATCACAAATTCCAAAAAACAAAAACTTTGATATATTCAATTCTAGTTATGATCTTGCAACAAAAATTTATTGGCATGCTTATTTAGCCAATCCAAAGCTTTGGGGAAAATCTCAAACCAATTCATGCTTAAGCAAAAACTTACTATAAATAGTAACCTCATGTAAATGAAAGGTTGAGACACCCTTTTCCCAACATTTTCCCACTTGTTGAACACCTTGCAAGTGTTAGGATTCCCACAGATACTGAGAGGGGGAGGGGGTGAATCAGTATCTAACCGGTAATAAGATTTTCTTAACTTAAAACATGTAGAGCAAATTATAACTGTGTACCGGTAAACAGAAAGTAATGCAATAAATAGAGATAAAAACAACCATATGAAAAACACACCATAACACAATATTTTAACGAGGAAACCCAGTGTGGGAAAAACCTCGGTGGGATTTGTGACCCACAATATTCACTTACTGGCCAATAAGAGAATATTACTGCTACAAGAGGGGCCTGCACATGCAGGAAGGCCAAGTGCCTAGAGCTCATTGCTCAATTACAAAATGGGAAGTCTCACTGACTTACAAAATGGATTATATAAATCCAATGTCTTGTACTGCTTCAAAATAGCATCTACTATGCCAGATCCAGTATCGGTTTATAGCTCTGCTTCATACATAAACCCTTAACCTATAATTCACATAATAGGTCTGCCTTATTTCGCTTAATTACATTCCTCCATTCATTACATATTTGTTCTACAATGATCTCTTATATATATGAGTCATTTTACAATTTGCCAAGTCGGCTTACAATGATTTTACAATAATAAACAAAATAAATTACAAACAAAATTCCTGTCGGCTTCTGTGTCGATATGCTTCCTTTCACTACCGGTGTCGGTGGTCTGTGCGCCGGTGTAGAATCTAACTTTGCTGGTGTCGGTGGATTGCCTTGCCGGTGTCATAGGATTGTAAGGTTGTCATCAATGACAAAACCTTCAATCACCTACAATGTATCATTGGAGTGTGCATTTGCCAATAGCAAGAACAAAGGGAGTATCTACATAATAAATTACTTGCTAGGGGCCATGAGGTCCATAGACTCTAAACTTCTCTATGCTTACAACCTTAGTTAAAGA
The DNA here is from genome assembly GCF_030272615.1 of Cryptomeria japonica. Taxonomy (NCBI): domain Eukaryota; kingdom Viridiplantae; phylum Streptophyta; class Pinopsida; order Cupressales; family Cupressaceae; genus Cryptomeria; species Cryptomeria japonica. The sequence goes on from NC_081410.1 coordinate 347,211,470, forward strand.
ATTTGTTGTATACACCTAAAAATGGTCTGAAGATAATTAATTGAATAAGCAATTATCTCAATTAATCTCCCTCCCCAATTTAATTGAATTCACTAAGCAATTTGATTAAATCTCTCATTCATCTACTTATTAATAAATCTAAGGATTTATTAAATAGGTTCATTTCACCCCTTTAATTAATTAATTCCCTCCATCAAAATCATTTCTTCTAATCCTAATTAATTAAAACAAATCATTCATGAATTGTTGAGATTAATTATCCTTTTCCTAATATTTGAGTTTCTAAATTCAAATTCTCCTAACTTCTACTACTCCTAAACCTAACCATTCCTAAATCTAACCCATTCTACCTACCACCATGTCCCCTTTCATCCAACATCTTCTAGAACCTTTGTGACACTTGTCACTAAGTGTTCCCTTTAATCCAACACCCCTTGCCAACCTCCTCCAATTTAACCATTGATATCTTCAAATCAATCTCAACCGTTGATTCATGCCAACTCACCCCTAGCCTTGGAAAATCCTATAAATAGACCTCATTTTGAGCAATATGGATCCCATCTCATTCGTAGCTTAAGCATTGTTACTATAGGCATCTAGCTTATAGTTTATCAGTTTTAGCAATGTTATCATTCTCAATTTTAGCTTAAATCTTAGCTTAATCATGCTAGATCAATCATTCATATAGCTTAATCATGGTATTCTTGCTAGATCATGCATTTTCAGCATTTGAATTCTCCATCTAAGTGTAGTCAAGTCACTGAATTTTGCATAAGCAAGATCTGAGAGCATTTTTCACACTCGCATTTACTAGGAGGCAATAAGTCGATTAGCTATGGTTTTATGTTTCATTGATTTAAATCTTCTAACCATGCTTGTAATGATTTATTGAGTGCATTGTGTTTGCAGGTATAGGTACAATTCACAGAGCACGACATTTTGGCACCCACCGTGGGGCCGAAATCATCATTTTCAGCCCCCCAAGCTTCCTCAAACTTCATCTCTGCCGGATCAGAATCAAAAGGCTGTATGAGTTGCCTTTCTGGCTCGTATGAACTTCCTTTTAGTCTCGTACGATACCTCATCCTGACTCATACTAGGTATAGTCCTGACTCGTACGAAATTTTAAACTACAAATTCTTGTGTCATACGAGTTTATTCTATGCTGATCCTCTGTCGTACGTGTTTATTTTCATTGTCGTATGATAGCTAAATCCTTTTCGTACGAGTTTCTTCTTTGAAAATTGTTTACTCGTACTAGGTTGATTCTGTCTTGTACGAGTTTGTTTTTCTCTCTGTGTGAAGTTTAATCCTCTATCGTGCTAATTGCAAATTTGTGTCATACGAGTCTCTAGTTCTGTGATTTTTTGAAAAAACTGGAAATTAGAAATTTCAAATTTGTCTATACGTCAGTAATCTGCGTTTTTGAACGCTTTCTGGTCATTTTTAGCCCCTGAGAGTTCCCAAAGCCATGCTAAAAGCCATTTTTAGCCCCTGAGAGTGCCCAAAGAGCCTGGCTAAAAGCCATGCGCTTTGAAAATTGCATCTAGAACTCTTGGAGACCTTTCCAACGAGGTAAACGACTTGTAATTTCGAGACCCGAGCAGAAAGTTATGCCTATTTGAAGTTAGGCTAAAATTGCATATAGTTTTTTTGAAAGTTTCATAGTTCGGATCACTAGTGCTAATCTTGTTATGTCTATGAGATGTTTGCAGCCTAACTCTTTTCTTGCAGATACGCTTGTCAAAGACAAATTCAAAACACAATCATGACTACTAATGGATCTATTTTGCAGGTTGCCTAAGGATTCAACAAAAAACTTTGTGTATTCTTTAAGATTTTTAGACACACTTCAATTTAGGCTTAAAGAAATGAATCATGTCTTGTGTGTCTTTGATGATAGGCGAGTATGCTCTCACCTTTCTTAGGTGATCAAAAAGCTAGACTCATCTTTTTGCTTTCATTAGTGCATGTCTTTAGCAGGCCTACCCTCCCGAGGAGTTATTAACTCTTATCCATTAAGGCCGGTGAGAGGGGAACGATCTAAGTGGGAATGGGTAATGCCAAGTAATCCAACCCACTATAAAATAAATGTGTTTTTGATGAAAATCAAAGCAACGTCAGTGCTTGGGAATAGCTCTCCTCCGTACCTTCGGGTATATCAAACCTTGGTTTTCAAGGCTGGGAGACCTCTTAATTGAGTTTATACCTCGACGCGCTGAACGGATCCCTTACTAGTGCCGGTTAAAATAGAAGCTACCCGATTCACCTCCAAAAGGGTGATAATCTTTGTGCAAGAGAGATAGTAACTCTCCCAAGACACTTGCCATATCGTGCCCCCATTAGCATTTGGAGTCAGATAATACGGCGTTGAGAATCCATTCCGTGAGACTCAACGACCGTATTCTGATTAGCTATTGGGTGTGTACCTAAGTCAGCAAGCAAAGGTTTTCATTCTCAGCCAAATTCCTTAGGGTTTAGCTTGATTGGAGTCATTTATCACATCGTGTGTTTGCTGTGTATTCATCCCTAAATTGCAAAATCAGACACTTAAAACTGAAAAACCAAAGTAAAACATCAAAATTCAATGATCAAAAATCAAACAAGCAAGCACTTTTTATAACTGCTCAAATACCTGTCATATGAGTCAGGAGTCTCTGTCGTATTGTTTGATCTTCTGTCGTACGAGTCAAGGTTCTATGTTGTATGAAAAACTGCTTTTCACATGAAGTCACTAGTCTGTCGTTCTATTTTGTATCTTGTGTCGTCCTAAGCTGAATCTTATGTCATACGAAACTGTGCATCTGTTAGTCTAGAGCTGTGTCTTACATGCCTGTTTCAGACTTGTCATTTTTGCCTAATCAATTTGCAGTAAGCATAAACACTTGTTATCTGTCAATTCGTGCTTAGATTGTTTGCTTGATTTGCTTGGTCAAGTTATCATCCGTCAAAATTAGACTTTATAAAATATACACCTTAAGATTTTCAAAGTGCTTACCCCCAACAAATTCAAGATCTAAACATCTCAAAGTGCATTATCACCCTCTTTGATAAACTGATCACTCAAACATAGTTTCTCATTAGGATCAATCATCCTTTATCACGAAACTGAAACGTTTGGTCAGGATAACCTTGTCCCACATCGTAGGATAGATCGTTCCTACTAGACTTGGTTCTTATCAAATCACCATCATTGCACTCCTAAACTGAAGATCGAAAAACTTGTAAACCTTTAAACACTTTAATCCTCTTTTAGTGTCATATCACTCTATGACCTTGAAATTGACTATTGATCACTTACCCAAAACAACCTTTTGGACAATCGAATCTTAAGAAAAATAACACACAATGCCCATTTTGATTAGAGAACAGAGACATAAGATCATTGAAACATTTGAAATAGCTGAAGATCATATCAACATGACATATCAAAGCAAAACACAAGAACACATGACTAGCCAACATATCAGAGCAATCAAACAAGTTCAAAATCAAACTATGTTAAAACCTAACAAGGATTCAAATACATCTCAGAAGAAAAGTGGCTCTTTTATGCACCTCTTAAAAAGATCCCTAAAGGATTTGGCTAAAGAAGATCAAAATTGTGCACCCATGTCTAACAATGATTCATCCATCCATAAGCAAATTGACTCTCCAAAGGCATTTATTCCTACACCTCTTGAAAGCTTGCAAGAACCTTTCATAGCATCCTTGCCTAACAATGCATCCAAAGCTAAAGTTCCCCAAGGGATATCCCTAATGGCCATCAAACCTATTTCAAAGGATCCTATTCAAATCTCATCTCCTTCATATCCAAGCATTGATTCCTTGCAAAATCCCCATAGCGCTTCCTTGCAAATTGAAGTCCTCATTCATAGAATGCTTGTTAAATGTGTCCTAATAGATGGAGGAGCTAGCTTGAACATTTGCTCTTTGAGTCTTGTCTGTTCTCTAGGCTATTCAGAAGATGCAGTTGATCCCCAGAAAAGGATAAAATTCAAAGCACATAATGAAGAAGAGCATTCATCTAAAGGAATGGTGATATTACCCATCACAGTGGGACCTTTGTTGAAGGACATAGCATGCCAAGTTTTAGACTTGGACCTACCATACAATATACTCTTGGGGAGACCATGGATTCAGGATATACAGGCTATTCCATCAACATGTAATCAATGCTTAAAATTTCCCTACAATGGACAGGAAATCACAATATCAGCAGAAGCAAATCCAGTGCACTATTGTAATAATCTGAAATCAGCTCAAGAGATCACAACTTCACATAACAAAGCGGCAACACCTTCAAGCACACAATCCAAAGAACAATCATTTGCATCAATCTTGTCAAACATGGAAGAACAAATGCAACTAAAAGATTGAGGGAATGGAGAATATTTTCTATCATGGAAAAACATACAAGAGAAACTTGAAATAGAAAGAGAAGAAGTAGATATAGTAGTCGATGTAGTTCACACGTATGCAGAACAAACGTTAGAAACTAGCCCACTTGAATCAGAATCACATGCAACTGACATAGACTTAACCGAGGACGATCAGGATTTTCTTATACAAGGTCATTCTGACTAGAGTACCGTTCTAGAAATCGACATACATATCGAAAGCCCTGACATCTCTATCATGACCCCAAATATCTTTGACATGATTCAACCTAAAGATCCTTTATCCTTAAGCTATTTTGAACCTATGGACTTCGAAAATGAAGGACATACTACTATTGATACCTTACCTAATGACCATGCCATATCCTATATCTTAATGAAATCAAACTTACAACAACTTTCACCAGGGATTCTGCTAAGGTATCTTCAAGTCAAATGGGTGTCAAATCTCCTAGTCACAAAATTGAAAATCAAGAAAACAATATCAGGTCTAATGCTGAAAACCATTTATTAGCAACATTAGACTGGAAAAAAGTAAAAATAAAGGACAAATCTAACGGTGAAAACCTCCTTGAGGCACCGGAAGATGGGAGATTTGACACTTTACCTAAGAATTATCAAGAGAAGTCATCTATTCTAATAGAACTAGCAAAGGCAACTATCAGTGGCACAACTGATCTACATCCAGCAGCAGCAATCTCTCTATCAGAACTAGCAAGGCAGAAATATTTTGAATCCTTCAAAAGATGGCAAATCAACTTTACCTGTTCATATACAGACGTTCCAGGGTTTGATCCATATCTTACAATACATCACCCGAATATCAGTCCAGGAGCAAGCATCAATAATGGAACACATCATGGATCAAGAACAAACATCAATAATGGAACACATCATGGATCAAGAGAAAACATCAATAATGGAACACAACATAAATCAGAAGCAGGCATTCTATTCATCAAAATGGCTATAGAATGGAACATCAAACAACTTCAAGTCTTTGGAGACTCTTAGCTTGTCATCAATCAAATCAATGATGACTATCAAACCGAAGATGACAAACTCATGCCTTACAAAAAGATGGTGGATGATTTCAAGAAGTACTTTGTAGAAATAACTTTTGAATAGATTCCAAGAAATGATAACAAAGCAGCAGATGCCATGGCTACACTTGCTTCTCTATTGCAGACACAGGAAAATCAAGAGCGTTATGAATTCCTGGTTGAAGAGTTGTTTCATCCCGCTTATAATTGTCCTATTTCCCAAACCATTTGTCAACTTATTGGACACGATTCCTCCTGCTATGGCCAAACTTACACATACCCGAAAGATAACATCCTACCTCCTGACTTATCGAAAAACCAAAAGAGGAATTTTATTCTCCAATCCTCACATTTTACTCTCGTCGTTGTTACCCTGTATAAACGAGGTCTAGACGGTACTCCCTTAAGATGTCTTGAACAAGAAGAATCTGAAAAGGCTTTACATGAAGTCCATAATGGCATTTGTGGCACTCATTCAAGTGGTCTTACCCTTTCAAAAAAACTCATACGCTTGGGCTACTATTGGCCGACTATGGAACGAGATTCTCTTAAGATAGCAAGAACATGCAAACAATGTCAAATCCATGGGAACTTGATCCATGCACCAACACAAGAACTACATGCTTTAGCAACATCTTGGCCTTTTTGTCAATGGGGACTTGATCTAGTAGGAAAGATAAATCCTTCCTCATCTAATGGACACAAATTCATCCTGGTAGCTACTGAATATTTCACAAAATGAATTGAAGCGGTACCTCTCATCAATATCACAGGAAAACAAATTGCTGCATTTATCTTGAATTATATCATCTGTCGCTATGGAATACCAATGACCATTATCACTGATAATGGGCGATCATTCAAGAATCAAGATGTACAAGAGTAATGTGAGAAGTTCAAAATCTAGCGTAGATTCTCCACACCATATTATCCACAGGGAAATGGGCAGGCAAAAGCATCTAACACAACTATTCTGAAAATCCTTAAAAAGACAATGAATGATGTCGGGAAAGATTGGCATATCCAACTAAACCCCGCTCTATGGGCCTACCGCACTAGTATCCACACACCAACAGGTGCCACACCCTTCTCTCTTGTATATGGATTAGAAGCCATATTGCCAATCAAAGTAGAGATACCTTCTCTACATGTATCACTAAAAGGTCTCATCCCAGATGAAGAACAAAGAGTATCTAGACTGCAAGAGTTAGAACTGATCCATGAACGAAGACAAAATGCCTTTGATCATCTAAAGGTATATCAGCAAAGAATGTGTCGAAGCTATAATCACAAGGTTAAACCATGATTCTTTCAAGTGGGAGAACTAGTGCTAAAAGAAAATCCACGCAACCAGGCAGATCGAGAAAAGAAAGGAAAGTTTGAACCAAACTGGTTAGGTCCATTTGTGGTCACAATAGTATTTGGGTCAGGAGCATATCAGCTATCAACACATGATGAAGATCAGCTCGAGGAACCTATCAATAACATGCACCTGAAGAAATTCTATGTCTAAAAATCAAAAAATCAAAAATAGTGAAAAATCAGAAAAATAAATTAAAAAAAGTGAAAAGCAGAAAAAATCCAAAAAAAATCAAATATCAGAAAATGTGCAATAAAAATAGATGGTGAAACCTGGCAAACAGGTGCTATCTGTCCGCTAGCTCTTCCATCTATTAGTTCATGCATTTTTTTTCTGCTTGCATTCATTTTTCCATCAGCTCTGATCATCATGAAGCCTTTATACATATGCAAGCATCCCAAGTGGCTTCTTACCATGGTTTGGATCATTGGATATATCATAACGACTTTGTTTCTAGGCTTGGGGCAAAATCCTACACCTAGCTGGGGGTAAACTCTTGACCATTTTGAGCTTAATCAAACAAGTAGACCAAACAGTTAGACAACTCTTATCATGCAAAAACTGAGACACATCCAACTTTGAACACAAGATCAAACTATCAACTATCAAGCTATCATGAAACCAATCTAAGCACATCACACACTTTTCAGTGGATAATATCTTTTTGAATGATTGATTGTAACATGATTGTTCAACTTTTCTATATTGCTTTTCACTATCATGATTTCTGAGTGACTCCAGGATGTCATTGACTAGAGGAACACGAAAGAAACATGATTTTTTTCTTGTCTACTGTCTGAAAATTAATCATTAATATGTGCAAATTTGTCTCGGGACATGATCATTAGAATATCATTGAAGACATTTCCAATTTGTGTATTGAAATGATTAATACTGCCTGTTTTACACAAACAACACTCAGGTCATCTCGGTTCATTTATACCTCGATGCTTGTGTTAACTTGCTATATCAAAATCCAGGAAAATAGTGCTCAGGTCATCATGGTTTAATTATACCATCGATGTTTGCACTCACTTGCCACATTTCAAAAGCTCAATGATGACAAAAAAAATAATCCAGTGACTAGTCCGGTCATAGCTTTGCATTCCATTGCATTTCATTTGCATTTTAGTTTGCATTTCATTCTTGTATGGGATCCTACAAGCTCCTTTTATCCAAGGTTAAATCTATCATAGGAATCATCAAAGTATCATCACAAGTATATACACAATCAGAATGATGACTCATCTCTTTCATGATATTATTGACCTAACTCAAATCTTATGCTATCTCTCTCAACAGAACCAACAATCAACATATCCAAAATATTTCTGCAACTTGATATCAACAAAATGTCAGTTCTTTATATAATCAACCTTATCAAATCAAATCAATCAATCAAACCTAATCAATTCTATCATGTCTTATACAAGATGAATCCTTCCTGAAACCAGATGATCTGATTCTGATTCATGTCTTATACAGGATGTATCCTTCCTGAAACCAGACGTGATCATCAATGTCTTATACGGGATGCATCCTTCCTGAAACCAGACATTATGATCATCCATGTCTTATACAGGACGAATCCTTCCTGAAACCAGACTGAATCTAATCAATCAAGATTTTTCAATCTTATCGATCTAGGCAATCAAGCTAATCAAAGAACTCGCACTTTCATCAAACAACAGTTGCAGAAATCAAATCAAATCTATCGAGATATCAATCTCACAAAACTCCAAAGATCAATTATCTCAATTGATCTCCCGAGGGGGCATCATTATACCAAGATTTAGCAATCAAGAGTTGGGGCATCCTATCAAATCAATATCAACATCAAAATGAGATTATTCTTTGAATCAATGCGTCATCACACCTCGCTTCAAAGAGGGGCAAAATGTATACACCTAAAAATGGTCTGAAGATAATTAATTGAATAAGCAATTATCTCAATTAATCTCCCTCCCCAATTTAATTGAATTCACTAAGCAATTTGATTAAATCTCTCATTCATCTACTTATTAATAAATCTAAGGATTTATTAAATAGGTTCATTTCACCCCTTTAATTAATTAATTCCCTCCATCAAAATCATTCATGAATCGTTGAGATTAATTATCCTTTTCCTAATATTTGAATTTCTAAATTCAAATTCTCCTAGCTTCTACCACTCCTAAACCTAACAATTCCTAAATCTAACCCATTCTACTTACCACCATGTCCCCTTTCATCCAACATCTTCTAGAACCTTTGTGACACTTGTCACTAAGTGTTCCCTTTAATCCAACACCCTTTGCCAACCTCCTCCAATTTAACCATTGATATCTTCAAATCAATCTCAATCGTTGATTCATG